>NW_020954610.1:54921584-54928848 GCF_900497805.2 Vombatus ursinus
TCTTCTTCTTCTTCTTCTTCTTCTTCTTCTTCTTCTTCTTCTTCTCTCTCTCTTTAATTTTCTTCCACAAAATGACTATCATAGGAATATGTTTCACAAGATTGCACATGTGTAACCTATATCAGATTGCTTACCATCTCAGGGTGAAGGTGGGGAGAGAGAGAGAGAGAGAGAGGAATGGAATTTGGAACTCAAAACTTAAAAAAAAGAAGGTTAAAAATTGTTTTCATGTGTAATTGGGGAGAAATATCATTTTTAAAAAATCTACATATCCTTCAAGGTCCAATTCCAAACCTCCTCTTTCAGAGAGACTTCTCTAATTCTCTGAGACCACAGAGCTCACTCTCTCAGAAATATCTCCTTCTCCAATGTGATCCATGGACTATTCCATCACTGTAATGTATTCTCTCATCACTTTGAAGGCCAATGTCTATGGCTTACCTCAAGTATTCGCTCCTATAAAGATCCTTTCCTGATTCCCCAGTTCTTAATACAACCCACTACAAAGATTATTTTGTATTGTCTTATCTGTGTATATGTTTTTTTTTCCCTTCTACCCACCAAGTTTTTTTCTTGTCCAAATTCTCTCATATTTCTTAGTCCTACCTGTCCAGGAAAAACACCCTGGGGTGGAGTACTGGGTTCTAGTCCTAAATAAATCATTCATTATCTGTGTGGTCTCAGGTGAATGATTTAGCCTTTCTGGGCCTTGGCTTCCTTATAGCTAAAATGTGGGTTTGAACTAATCAATTTCTAAATTCCCCCTCATCTCAATAGTCTAAGAGTATGTGTAAATACTTTAGTGTACATTAACTTAGGAACTTAATATGCTACCTTGCCAAGGGATGGTTGCACTTAAAAAGAAGTCTTTAGGAAGGGGACAATGTTCAACATAAAAGAATAAATCTTTAATAGTAGAAGGTCAAGAATCAGTGGGGAGATTTTTTTAATGATACTTAGGATTGTAGATTTAGATTTTGAGGTCATCTAGTCCAATTGGCTCATTTTATAGTTTAGGAAACTGAGACACAGAGAGATGAAATAAGTTGCCAAAGGTCACGCAAGAAGTAAATGGCAGAGTCAGGGTTTAAATCCACGTCCAAATCTAACACTCTTTCTACTTTACCATACTACTTTCCACATGGATGACTGACCCTTGGCCCTTCTTCCCATTTTCTTCACTTGCCCCTCAGGCCTTCTGATCTTACCTATCTCTCTGAAGGCTCTGGATCCTGAAGAGAAAGAAGGAAATGTTATATAGCGGTGGATTTAAAAAAAAAAAATTTAAAGCAACAACCAGATGAGAAACAGGGAAGTCTAGTAAGAATGTATCTTCCCATCCATCATTGGCTCTCATAACAGAACCCCTGGCTGGCCCTCAGGCCCCCTTGAGGCTCCCCAAGCAATTCAAGCCCCTGGCAATAACTTACTACAGAGCCAGAGATCAAGATTAAAAATCCAGTGACTAATGGAGGTTGGCACACACCTCTATTCCTCCAGTAGATACTGGCAGGCTAATAACCTCCTTAAATGGAAAACAAATCATGCCACTTTTTTTTTGTTTTATAGACAAGCCTGAAGAGACCTGTATCTGTTCCTCTTTGAAATTTATAGCATTGCTTAGTGGCTTGTTTTGGAACCATCCATGTGGGCAGATGGGACAATGTATTAGTTTGACGAACCAGGAAATCAGTGTGGGGGTTCAAATTATAAAGCGCTAGAAGTGACTTATATAAGAGATTTCCAAAGCTAGTGAGATGCTTACCGAAGGAGATACAAAATCAGACAGAAATCAGCAACCCTACAGTCTATTTCTATGAAGTAGCTCTAGCCAGCCCAGCCAGATCAGGGCCTCAGCTCCCTGAATTCTGAGCTGTTCTGTGGGCATAACTGATATCAAATATGCATGGAAGTGTACAGGACACTGCTTCATTACTAAAGAGGACTGAAGACCCCATCAAAAAAGAGCTTTCAATTCCCCAAATGAGAGACAGATGGAAAAAAGCTTAGCAAGGTCCTTGGGACTTGTTCTGGAGCAATCAATTAACTGATTAATCGACAAATATCCAGTGCCTACTATGTGCCTGACAAAGACAAAAGAGAAACAATCTCTGCCCCCAAGGAGTTTAGCAAAGACTACATATATACACACAGTATATAGCATATACCTGTGAGTGTAATAGGAGACTGGCCACTGAACCAGTTCTCTTTATGAGTATGCACAAAGAGCCAAAGATATAATTCTTCATGTGGAAGAGGCTGGAGAATCTGCTTCTGGAAGACTTGTGATGATCTGTAGTGAAAACATGGAGTTGGAGTAGAGAAAGGAGACCTGGGTGCTTTATTCATCCTGAAAGCTTAACAAAGCCTAAGAATAATGGTTTGTCCATTCAGTATTCTCATTGGCTACTGCCACTGTCAAAGTACCTTATGATGTAATAATTATAGAAAGATAAATGGATTGTAAATCAATTCATGCAGAATCCTCAAGATAAGATATTTATTGATCCAGAGTCATTTATGCCAATGGTTGCTCCTCAGTTCCTCCCTCCCTCTAAAAAATTATAGTCCTTTTCTGGCAGCATTGGATGGGGGTAAGAATTAAAGTCAAGGTCAGAGCTTATATAAAAGAGGTACATTTCAGAGCCATTAGGAATTCAATTAAGACTGAAGTCCTAAAAAGAGATGGCTGGCTAAAAGCTCAAATGAGGTTTAGATCATAATGTGTTTTTTGTAGTGGAAAGAGGCCTGTATTTGTAGGTAGAGGGGATCTGGGTTCAAATGATGCCTCTGCCATAGCTATATGAATATGGGACAATTTACTTAACTTCTTCTAGCCTGTGTTCTCATTTATAAAATGAGGAAAATTTTAAAATTAAATCTTCCTTTTTTAATTAACAAACATTTATTTTCTCTTCCTCTCACCTTCCCCTCCTCCAATTGAAAAAAAAATGAAAAACCAAAGCTTTGTGATAAATACACATAGCCAAACAAAAAACAAATTCCCATATTACTATGCCAAAATAAGTGAGGATCATTTAATTTATTAAATTATTTATATTTAATTCATCATCTATTTGTCAGGAGATTGATAGCATTCTTCATCATTGATCCTCTAGAATGGTTGATTATTAGGTTGGTCACTTCTTAAATCTTTCAAACTTATTTGTTGTAAAATGGTGCTACCCATTCCTCTATTACCTCATAGGGTTGTGATAAAAATAATATAAAATGCTGTAAAGCATTGTGTGAACTTTAGAGTGTTACATAAATACCAGCTATTCTTCTTCCCCATTAATGAGACATCTTTTTTCAGACTTTTTGAGCTTAAATTGTTTAGAACTTCTGCTGGTCAATTTTGCCAGACAGAATACTAAGCTATGGGAGACATAGACGTAATTTTTTGGTATTGGACATGAAAGCCTGGACCATGACTTTGACATGCTGAAGACATGGGAGGAGAATAAAGTATGTGACTCCTTTCTCCCAATCAAGAAGACAGAATCTATTTCTTATAAAATGGAGACTACCTATTCCCCAACCAGTACTGTAGGATTAACAGAAATCAGATCCACATAAATCATATTATTGTTCCTAAAACACGTAAAGAGATTCTGAGGTGATGTGCAATATTGGTCTTGGAGACAGGGCAAGGAGAAGTGTCTCTTCACAGGGGCAATTCCCTTTACTGGATCATTACCATCTTGATTGCTTAGTTCAAACAGGAACGAATGGCTTGATACTATGGAGACAATATGGCGTAGTGTAAAGAGCAGTGACTTAGAGGTACAGACCCTCTCAGAAGGGCTTTATTGCAAGCTCAACCTGTATTGGAAAGCTGACATCATTGCAATTGAGGAGGTGACACAGGACACAAAGAAAGGAAAAATAGATAGGCACATTGCTTTCCTGGGTTCCCCCTGCTGATAAGAATATGAGAAAAGCAGCACAGAGACACATTCATGTGTCAGTGAAATTTCTTCTCCAGAAACCCAGACAGTGTGGCTATATCTTTCAACTTTACCTGGGTATAATTGTGAACTTGCAAATAACCCAAAATGCCTAAGTGCACCGAAGTTGACTAGCCTAATTATTCACTGGCTACTGATAAGAGATTTTCTGACTCCTTAAATCTCTTTCTCCACTCCAATAAAGGTAGTGCAGAACAGCTCAGCTTCAGCAATCTCAACTGCTTTGCAAGGGATGAGTGAACTAGCAGCTGGAGCCGATTTCACTGCTTTCTCTAGCCATGGTGCTGACTCTTGCGGTTGCAGATGCCTCTGGTTTAACTTCACCCCAGAAACTGTTGCAGGAAGATGGACAACATAGGAAGGTGGGGAAAAGTATAAGGACCAGCTGAAGTATGCCTCCTCTAGTAATTCTATCATTAATACTGAAGGAAAGCATGGTGAAACAGGATTTGGAATCCAGGATCCTGGAGTGTGGACCTGGCCCTTTCACTGAGTACTCATGTGACCTTAGATAAGCCATGACCTCTCTGGGCCCTGATAATGATAACCATATCTGTGGCATGTATTACAGCTTTGGTTCTTGTGTAAATAGCTTCAGACCATAGAAAATAATAATAATCTGTCATATACAGTGCACAAAGGGTAATATTTTAAGACACCTTAGCAATCTTAGACAACCTCTCTCATTTGACAAATAAGGAAAATGATTTTCTCAGAGACATGAAACTTACTCTATCAGTAACATTCTTTCTGAATAAGAAAACAAAAACAAAAACAAACAAAAAAAAAACCCCAAGGACATAGATATAGGCAGCCCCCATTTTTAGAAAAATCCAACCTATGAAACACTGAAACTTAAAACCAAAACAGATCTATTTGGTAAAGATTCACATTACAATGGAGCTTCCAAATGGACTTTTAAGTAGAAAGTACCCTTAGTAAATTCCAAATAGGACCTGATGATGTATAAATTAAGTTTGAAGCCATTTTGCTTATTGAAATCATCTTAATGTGTTTGCTTATATCCTAGGTAGATGTTGTGTATCTGAATAAAACATTTCTGCAAGCAATGTAGGTAAATAGCAGAGGATTTTCTCTTTAGGTGAGATCTAAACAACCAGAAACCTCCTAATAGAGATAATACTTATGGACTATAAATGTGACCTGGAACAAGTTAGTAGTCAATCCCATACAAATTAATATAAACAAAAATTCCCAGCAAGCAGAGGAGAGAAAATATCCCTGTCCTAATTTCTAAAACCCTCTCTTCCTGCAGCTTTACAACTCTGCTGGCCATCAAAACCCTTCATCTCCTTCATCTCATTGATCCCCTTGGGTTTCCTGGGGGTGGCCAGCAAGGGGCTTGCTAGAATCCTGCCCACTTTGCAAGTTGGTTTTAAAAGGGAAAATAAGAATTGCTCTTTCTATTCAAAAAAGGGTTTTTCTTGGCCTACTCAAGCCAGATCAACACTGCCAAAAGAAAGCAGGAAGTTATGGGATGATCTGGGGAATTAAGAAGCCTCTATATAGCTAGTGAGGATGATTCAGGCAAGAATGGATTGTCTTCCATTCTTTCAGTTACTATTTATCTTATTCTCACAGTAAACATCCAGACATGGTGATACAGATATTTGCATTTGTTTTTGTTGTTGAGTAATTTCAGTAGTGTCTGTCTTCATGATCCCACATTTGGGGTTTTCTTGGCAAAATTCCTGAAGTGGTTTGCTATTTCCTTCTCCAGCTTATTTTACAGATGAAGAAACTGAGGCAAACAGGATTAAATGACTTACCCAGGGTCACACAGCTAGTAAGTGTCTGAGGCAGGATTTAAGCTCATGAAGTTGAGTTTTTCTAATTCTAAGCATAGTGCTCTATCCACTGTGCCACCTAGATGCCGTAATATACATATTAGCACTTTATAAATTATATGATCTAACAACAACAATGATAATAACATTCACATTTAGGTTATACATCCCTTTAAAAATCATATCTAGGATTTTATTGGTATAGGGGGACTCCCTCTGCTTCAACCCATTAGTTTTTGCTCTTTAATTTACAGTCTTTAAGAACTGCCTGGCATAGGATCATAAAATTAGACCTAAAAGAGGACATTACAGGCCATCAGGTTGAATCCTTTCATTTTAGAGATGAAGAAATTGAGGAAGGAAGGAAACAAGCATTTATTAAGTGCCTACTATGTGCCAAGAGGTTTACCGCTATTATCTCATTTGATCCTCCCCAAATCCTGGCAAGTCAGTACTATTATTGTCTCTATTTGATGGTTGAAGAAACTAAGGCAAATAGATGTGTAATGACTTGCCCAAGGTCACATAGCCAAGAAGTGTGTGAGGCCACCTAGCTGCTTCTCTGAGGTGAGGGAAACTAAGTGATTTGGCCAGGATTATACAGTTAGTAACTGTTGGAGGTAGGATTTGAACCCCAGTCTTCCTGACTTCAAGTTCAGTACTCTACACATTACATTATCAAGAGAAAGCATGATGTTGTGGATGGGGCATTAGACTTGGAATCTGGAAGACCTGGATTAAAACGCTGTTTCAGACATTTTTCTGCCTGTGTCCAGGCAAATCATTTAACCACCCCTGACTTAGTTTCCTCATCTTTAAAATGAGAAGGATTTGTTCACCTATAAATCCCCTCCCAGCTCTAAAGTTATATGATTCTATTTATCATTCTATTAAATTGCCAAAGCAAACCTCTAAGGAATGTAGGGTATCCTCATTTTAGACATGAGGAAAATGAAGCTTAGAGAAGCATTGACCTCTCTGACTTCTAGTTTCTCCTCCCACCATCGAGGTGGCAGTATACTGGGTAGAGCACTGGAATCAGGAAGACTCATCATCCTGAGTTCAAATTTGGCCTCAGACACTTACTAGCTGTGTGACCCTGGGCAAGTCACTTAAACCTATTTGCCTCAGTTTCCTCATCCATAAAATGAGCTGGAGAAGGAAATGGCAAATCATTTCAGTATCTTTGCAAGAAGATCCTAAATGGGGTCACAAAAAGTCAGACACAACTGAATAATAAGAAAACTTATTAATTTTGCATGTATTTTGCATATACTTGTATGATTATATGTTGATTCTTTAGATAGAATGTGAATTCCTTCAGTACAGGGTCTCTTCCTTTTATTTTTCTCTTCCTTCCTTCCTTCCTTCCTCCCTTCCTTCCTTCCTTCTTTCCTTTCTTCCTTTATTTCTTCTTTCCTTCCTTTCTTTCTTTTTCTCTTTCTTTCTTTCTTTCTTTCTTTCTTTCTTTCTTTCTTTCTTTCT
>NW_020954610.1:54928858-54946564 GCF_900497805.2 Vombatus ursinus
TCTTTCTTTCTTTCTTTCTTTCTTTCTTTCTTTCTTTCTTTCTTTCTCTCTCTCTCTCTTTCTTTCTTTCCTTCTTTCTCCTCTATGACAATGTTTAGCAAGTAGTTCTATAACTTAATAAATTTATGTTAATTGGTTGGTTAAAGTCAATTGCCCAAGATTATACTGAAAAAAAAAATGGCAGAGCCAGTACTACAACCCAAATCAGCTGATGTCAAGACTAGTGCATGTTCCAAGACCCCAAACTGTTTGGCTATTGGACCCAAAGTATCTAAATACAGATGGTCAAACATATACTCTTTGATTCTCCAGTGAAACATTCACTGGTTCAAGTCAATATACCCCATACTTTACAGTGGATGGAATTAGATGTGGTCTTATTCACAGAGGCCACCCTGCACATGGCAGGCTAATCCGCCAGAAACTGCAACTTGGGCCCCCTGGAGGGAAGAGAGGTTGTAAAATAGAATAGCACTTGCTTCTACAGAGAATCATTTTGAAACTACAGCGAAATCACAATCCCAGTGAAATCCTGAAAGTATTAAGCAGCACTTTTAAGTACTAATCAAATGCAAACTAAAGAGTTCTCCAAAGTAGTCATTGGTGGTAGAACAAAGCTTTCTTTTAAAATGTAAATGTTTTCCCACACTCTGGGACAGATAACCAGTTTTCCCTTTGCTCCTGAAGCCTCTGAAAGAGCTAGTTAAAGGGGGAAAGGACCAATCATTAAACAGCACCAAGTCTAGCAGTGAAAAGGATACTTTTCTGAGATAATTGTAAACTGGAGTCTCGTCTCTGGTGAATCTTTGGTTGTCTTTGAAATCAATAATATTATAATGTTGCCCTGGGTGTCTTGCTAGGCCACAGGCAAAACTCTCTGCACACAAACTCCTATGAAATCCTGATTTCATTCTGGGAGGTGCTTTTGTAGAAGAATGTAGGATAATTGGAAAACTCCCACTTCCAGAGTTGTTTGTTCACTCCCCCAAACATTCGTTTCCCCTCACTGTGAAGTCACAACTTAGCTACCTAAAGTAGTGAATAATAGCTGTTTTTCCAAGTTGCAATTAGATTTTTTTTTTAATGAATTAATTCTAGTCCTTGTAACAAACTATATCAGCTTTCTGGGAACCAGCTAGCTCAATGTGGAGAAGCATAGCACCAGGCTGCTGGTATTTTGTGGTAAATTGTTTGGCTACAGCAACCTGTAAAACAAAGAAAAATATCAAGTGGCTCTCTGTCCTCCTTTGTGGGCCTCTTCTGATTGTGTAGTGATGATGGTAGAGTGGTAGGAAATTGGGTGGAAGGCATAAAGAAAAACACAGCTGTTCAGACCAACTACAAACATTAATTTGGTTATTGCTGTACTTAATGTGAGATCCTTGTTCAGTGACCAATGAGTGGACATATGACTTGAGGTCCTGAATTATTTGAATCTGGCCTTCTTACTGTAAACGAAAGTGGAAGACAAAAAGAACTTTCAGTTTAATGGAAGGGTTCCTCACAGGTTCTCCTTGGAGAGGCAAATAAGAGAACTGGTTTTATATCCTGCATCCAAAGGCAACAAGAAACATCATTTCAAGGGATATTAGTGTTCGTGATAAGCATTTGAAAAGAGCATCCAACATGAATATAATTGTAACATGTGGATCTGTTTTAAAGGTTGTAGCACCTGCTATAAAGGAAGACGAGGCAGAGAAATCTTTCAAAGAACTTAGTATGATGTTCCAAATTCAATTGATAATACGCTTACTCTTCAGTGACTTCAAAGCAAAGGTGGACAAAAAGAAGTACCAAAAAAAAATTGGAAAACATAGTTCAGGGGTGAGGAAATGAAGGGGCAGCTGGGTGGCATAGTAGAAAGAGCACTAGGACTGAAGTCAGAAGACTCATTTTCCTGAATTCAAACATGGCCTCAGACAATTACTAGCTGTGTGACCCTGGGCAAGTCATTTAACATTATTTGCCTCAGTTCCCTCATCTGCAAAATGAACTGGACAAGGAAATGGCAAACCACTCCAGTGTCTTTGCCAAGAAAATCCTAAATGGGGTCACAAAGAGTTGGATACAACTGAAATGACTGACAAAAACAAAAGTCAGGCTACCATGTTTGTTGCTAGTTCTTTCCTCCTAGACATTATAGCTACAACTGGGAAAAGCTGCCACCTGGTGAGCAAAGATAATTAGGCTAATCATATAGTTGGAATTCAAAGATATACATACACATGATTTACCATATTTCAGATTATAGCTAAGGATTCTCAGCAAATATGTTTTTTATCCAACCTCTAATACTTAACTAATTGTATTACTTAAGACTTACAAGTTTCAGTTTCCTCATCTGTGAAATTTGAATAATAATACTTGTGATATCAAATCAGTTAATATTAATAGAGCACTCTGCAAACTTTAAAGCATTCTTTAAATATCATCTATTAAAATTAAATAAACCAAACTATATAACAAAGCACTAACATTAACTAGGCACTATTATTAACATTTAAAAGAAAAATGCAATTTAGAATGACTGCTTTGCTTCATTGTCATTACCAAAGATTCTTCCCCATGCTCAAACTTTTGTCTCCTTCAGACCTAATCTTTCTACATTCCTGTCTTTGTGCAGAATGCAGAGGTTCTCATTGTGGTCTGATGACCCCTGGTGATCCCTGAGACCTTTGCATCAGGTCTGTGAGGTCAAAATTATTTTCATGATAATGCTAAAATGTTTTAATTTCTAAAATTTTAAATGTTGTTAGTTCTAACCTAAAGAAAAAGCTTTTTCTAAAGAAAAGCTTTGAGGGGACCTCAATAATTTTTGAGAACATAAATGGGTCCCCCAAAATTTGGGGATCAGCACCTCCTTTTCTCAAATCTTTTGTTCTTTCCTAGGACACTGCTCTGAGGTAGAAAAAATTGAGGAAAACTCTGGAGCCACACTGCTATGGGATAACAATTTAGTGACTTGTTTTATGTCAATAGAGTGAGTCTTTTAACCTCATTCTGACACACTTCAGTTTAAAGCAAAACCCAGCTTAAGGTTGGTCTATTTTGGACCCTAGCCAATGCAGGTTGGTTATATAAGTACTCAAGGGTTCTTTTTATAAGGCAATTTCACATAAAAAGCGTCCCATGGCTTTAACTGCAAGGCCAGCATTAGAGCAAATCTGTAGTATGTTTCACAGAAGCAACTCATAATCTGTTTAAAGTTCTTTATATTAAACTAGTCTGCTCAGCATTCTCTCAGTGATCCCAGTGATGCTTCAGTATTGCTTCGGGTCAGGTTCATTATACTTGACCTATGCATATAACAAAGAAATGGAATGTTTAACATTAGTTTAAGGTCATCCAGAAAGGAAAAGGAAACCGAGAAAATGTAAGCCCCTTGAGGGCAGGGACTCTCTCTATCTGTCTTTCTATCCCCAGGACCTAGCACAGTGTGTAGAACAAAGTCGGTCTTTAATAAATGCCATTTGGATTGAATTGATTTAGATACTAGTCAGCTAGGATAAGGTTGTATCTTTCATTACATAGAGTTATTAAAAATTCACGCTTTTGGCCCCTGGAGGCACCCGGCAAAAGAGAATGCAAAGCTTAATGCAACTCTAGTCTTCTTATTATCCTCATATATTAGGGATGGCATTACAGTTGCCATTATAAATACACTGAGACTCAAAGACAATGGCCTTCTTGCCTTTCCTTGAGGGTGACACTGCTCATCCTGACTCTGGGTATTTTCACTGTTTATCCCCCATGCCTGGAATTCTCTCTCTCCTCATCTCTTTTTCCTAGTTTCCCAGACTTCTTTCTAGTCCCAGCTAAAATGCCATCTTCTACAGGAAACCTTTCTTCTTCCACCTTAATGCTAGTGCCCTTTAAGATTATCTCAGATTTATCATGCATATATTTTGCTTGCATTTAGTTATTTGAATATTGCTTACTCCATTAGAAATGAACTCCTCGAGAGCATTTTTAAAATTTTGTTTTATTTTGGCCTGTTTTTGTATTCCAGCACTTAACATAGTGCCTGGCACATAGTAGGTGCTTAAAAAAGAAGATTTTAATTTGACAAATAAAAACCTTTTTCATCTATTCTTTGATCACTGAGTCATTGGGCATAATAAGGGAAGCCTGCATCCAAATCTATGAAAGACACACAGCATTGTCCTTTACAAAGGGAAAGAAATAAATAGGTCCGTTCAAAACATTCGCATGTACTTTTGCTGCCAGTCACAGAGAAGCAATGTGGTATAGTGGATAGAGAGACAGCTTTGAAGCCAAGAGGACCTAGGTTCAAATCCTGACTCTGACACATACTGGCTGTGTGACTCTGGACAAGTCATTTAACCCCTCAGTGCTCTAGGCAACTCTCTGAGACTCTAAGTTGCAGAAAAGGTGCCAACCTCTACTTGTAGATGAAATTCCCTCACCTGGGAATTCCTTAAACCAGTGAAATCACAGATCTAGCCTTTATTTCAATGCTACCAATGTAGGACATGGAATAGACTCAAAGAATATTAGGGTTTGAAGGAACTTTAGGGACCTAGTTCAATCCTGTCATTTGTGAAGAAACCGAGAGGAAAAATGATATACCCAAGGTGATAGTGAATTGGAGATGGCACTGGTATTAGAACCCATGTCTCCTGGGCTTGGAAGAATTTTTTCAATGATAAGGCACTTTCTCACAAATCCTCTAGCCCTGGCTTTTCTGGTCTTCACCCAGCTTACTGACCATGATTCTACATTCTCCTTCTGCATTCTCTCAGCCTACCATATCCCAGATTCTCAACTAGACTATCCTAGACTCACCCTTCCACCCTTCTTCAGCTTCTGATTTACCTGACCAAGCATCTCACCAAGGCCAGAATCACCACTAGCCGCATTCTTTTGTTCTGATCCTTTATATTTCCCAGGTCATAACTACCATCCTCTGCTAACTTGACCTTGCCTATCCATCAGCAAGTAATTAGCTCATAGATTTAGAACTGGAAGGGATCTCAGAGACCATCTAGTTCAACTCCTTCATTTTACAGATGGGGAAACTGAGGCATACAGCAGTTAAATTACCCAAAGTCACATGGATAGTAAGTGCCAGAGGTAGGATTTGAGGCTACATCTTACCCTACCTCTCATCTCAAGTTCTTAGCCCCATTGAGCCAATACTAACAACTCATTCTGGGAAATGAGTAAGTGAACATGCTATACTGGAAAGAACATCAGGGAATACTGGATTACTGGATACTGGAGTGAAACTAAGTTTTCAGCCTAGTTCTGCCACTTACCATTGGGCAAACCACTTCATGTCTTGGGGCCTCCATTTTTCCCTTTGTAAAAATGGGGGAGCGGTTGTACTAAAATGTGATCCTTTCTCACCTCCAGCTCTTAGCAGCCCTACTTGCTTTCAAAGTTACTAATAAAGCCTTTCCTGACCACTCTGACTGATAATGCCTCCCTCCAAAAAAATTGTTTTGTATTTATTTTACATATACATGTATATGTTCATATTCATTCTCTCCTTTGACAGAATGTAAGCTCCTTGAGGGCAGACACTTTTGTTTTTGTCTTTGTATTGCCAGCACCTCGCACATAGTAGGTGTTCAATAAATACTTTTTGGTTGATTCATCAGTTGAGTAGCAGATCTCTAAAGGAGATTCCAGCTCTATCTTTCTATGATCTATGACAGAGAGAGATAAAGGACCTAAGTACACATTGTTTGATCAGGGAGGTCATGATGATGGAGAAAGGTAAAAAATATTGAAAAGGGAGATGCGCTAGAGCAGGAAGCACTTCACCTATTTTATGACCTTTCCTAAGGCCATCCCTGCTTACAGGACTTGGGCCAAGAGTTCTTAACATTTTATGGGTTGTGGATCCCTTTGGCAGTCTAGTAGAGCTTAAAGATCCTTTTAAGGAATAAGTTTTTCAAAAAAATTATAGTAGTAGAAAATGCTAAATATCAGTTAGAGGCTACTGAAAATAAAGATGTAATTTTCTTTTAACATGCATGTTCACATACACCTAAAATACATGGATCAATACATAGACTCCACATTATGAACCTCTCCTAGTTTAAATGGAATGGACTGAAGACGGAAAAGGAGAGAGGGAAAAAAAGATGGAAGGAAAGGACAGGCAGAGAGACACAGAGAAAGACAGATACAGAGATAGAGGCAGATAGGGACTGAGATAATACAGACAGAAACTGAAAGTCAGACAGAGATAGAGACAAAGAGAAAGAGATACAGAAACAGAGACAGAAATAAAAAAGGCAAAAAAAAAGAGGGATAGAGAAGCAGACCGAGAGGCATAAAGAGATGGAGAGACAAAAACAGAGAAAGTGAGTGAGAAAGACAGAGAGAAACAGAGACAGACAGCAACAGAGAGGCAGTTAGCAACCCATTGAATGGCCTTGTAACTAAGGCCAGAGCAAAAAAGCATCTTTTCTTCAGCAAGCATCTTTGTTGCTTGGCTGACCCCCAGCACCATGCCTGTGTTGCTAGGCCGATTTCTCTATCTACCTGCAGATTGGTTTCTGGGAAATTTAATCCTGTAGAAACCCTTTTATCACACTGTCACTTTCCCTCCTTGAGACAGGACCCAAATGTCTCCACACCCCCGCCAGTTCTGTCAGAAGAATGGCAATTGTGCCCTCGACTTCTGAAACTCTCTCTCATTGATCTCGCCTTCTTTCAAGAATGTGTGGAGAAGTCACTAATAGCATCATCTCTCAAACAACTTCAATTGACACTGCCTCTGACATCTGCAAAGCTGCTGGCATGCACCCGGGGGAGCCGGTTCCTTCACAATCCCAATCACTGTTCTTCTCTAGGCTGATTTTGTTATGGCAACCCTAATCAGAAAAAGTATTGTCTTTCAGAAGGAATCACCCCCAGTCCCCTCCCTGAATTGTTTAACTTCAAACTGGTACCCAAAACTCTCCTCTCAAATACACACAAAGGCCACAAAAGGGAATCATTAATACCCTTGTCAAAATCACTTCCATAATAAATATATATATATATATATATATATATGAGGTTTGTGAAGTGCTTTAGAAACATTTTAGCTTCACTATAATTTTATGGAGTAGCACTAAGTGGATAGAGTGCCAGACCTCAAGTCGGGAAGACTCCTCTTCATGAGTTCAAATCTGGCCTTAGACACTTATTATCTGTGTGACCTTGGGCAAGTCACTTAATTCTATTTGCCTCAGTTCTTCATCTGTAAAATGAGCTGGAGAAGGAAATGGCAAACCACTCCAGTATCTTTGCCAAGAAAACCCCAAATTGAATCACAAAGAGGCAGACATGACTGAAATGACTCAACAACATAACTTTATGAAGTTGGCTCTATTAGTGTTTCTAATTTTACAGAGAAGATCAATTCCAAGAGAGTCAGTGACTTGCTGAAGGTCATGCAGTTAGTAAATGCTTGGGGCTAAATTTGAACTCATGTCTTCTTTTTTTTTTTTAATTTTTAGGCAATTGGGGTTAAGTGACTTGCCCAGGGTCACACAGCTAGTAAGTGTCATGTGTTTGGTCTGAGCCCAGATTTGAACTCAGGTCCTCCTAAATCCAGGGCTGGTGCTCTATCCATTGCGCCACCTAGCTGCCCTGAACTCTTATCTTCTTGACTCAACGTCCAGCATTGTCTTATTCAACCCTCCCAACAACCCTATATTTGGTGGCAGAGACCTTTTTAAGTTGCTAGATGGAATACAAAGTTTCTGATATGTGATTAGCTGTATTTTAGGTTAATAAACAATTCTAATCAATTATGCTCATGAGTGACTCTAGGTAAGTCACTTAACCTCTAGAAGACTTAGTTGCCTCATCTGTCTAAAGGGAATGATAATAACTGCCTTTCCTCCTATGCCTATGCCAAGAAATCGGACCAGTTTGATTCCAAGTTTTTTTTTGTTTTGTTTTGTGAGGCAATCAGGGTTAAGTGACTTACCCAAGGTCACACAGCTAGTACATGTCAAGTGTTTGGTCTGAGGCAGGATTTGAACTCAGGTCCTCCTGACTTCAGGGCCAGTGTTCTATTCACTGCACCACCTAGCTGCCCCTTGATTCCAAGTTTTAGCCACTTCTTTGCATACATAAGTCCCATAGGGCATACCCATTCCCAATGCTTGTGTGCTGACCATAGACAGTTTCAGAGGCAGACATGCCAAAAAAAAAAAAAAAAGCCATAATCAGTGCAGCTCAGAACACCATTCTCAGATCCTGTATGGGAACATTTGGAGTATCTGGAGTTTTATGTCTGGCTGTAGATGTTACATTTAAGAAACATATGGACAAGATGGAACATTGACAAAGAGAATGCCTAGGAGAAGATAGAAGCTTGGAGGTTATGTCTTAGGAAGATCCACTGAAGAAACTGGGCATGTTAAGCCAGAAAAGACTAAGGAGAGATGAGTTTTGTCTTCATACATTTTAGAGGGTTTCTTTTATAAGAAAGACTAGGTTTTGCTTTTTGGCACTAAAAGGAGGATCTAGGCACAGTTGGAGGAAAAGGACCCACATGTACAAAAATATTATTAGCAGCTCTTTCTGTGGTGGCAAAGAATTGGAAATTGAGGGGATGCCCATCAATTGGCACCAAAAGGAGGACCTAGGCACAGTTAGAGGAAAAGGACCCACATATACAAAAATATTATTAGCAGCTCTTTCTGTGGTGGCAAAGAACTGAAAGTTGAAGGGATGCCCATCAATTGGGGAATGGCTGAACAAGTTGTGGCATGTGAATGTAATGGAATTCTACTGTGCTATAAGAAATGATGCGCAGGCAGGCTTCAAAAAAACTTGAAAAGATTTACATGAACTGATGCAGAGTGAAATGAGCAGAATCAGGAGAACATTGTACATAGTAACAGCCACATTATGGGACTTTGACAGACTTGGCTCTTTGCAGCAACACAAGAATCTAAAACAACTCCAAAAGATTCATGATAAAAACTGCTATCCATACGCAGAGAAAGAACTATGGAGTTTGAATGCAGATGGAAGCATACTATTTGCTCTTCTTTTCCTTTGTTGTTTTGCTTTATTGCTTCATTCTCGAGGTTCCTCCCATTAGTTCTAAGTGTTCTTTACATCATTACTAATGTGAAAATATGCTTCATATGAATGTATAAATAGAGCTTGTATCAGATTGTACACCATCTTGGGGTGGGAAGAAGTGGGAGAGGGAGAAAATTTAAAACTCAAAATCTTATGGAAATGAATGTTGAAAATTAAAAATAAATAAATTAATAAAAAATAAGTACATAAAATAAACACATAAGATTACAAAGAAAAACAATTATGTTGAAATTGTTGTTGAGTCATTTTCAGTCGTGTCTGACTCTTCATGATACCATTTGGGGTTTTCTTGGAAAAGATCCTGGAGCAGTTTGCCATTTCCTTATCCAGCTTATTTTATAGATGAGGAACTGAAGCAAATGATTAAGTGACTTGCCCAAGGTCACACAGCTAGTACGTGTCTGAGGTCATATTTGAACTCAGGAATATGAGTCTTCCTGACTTCAGGTCTGGCACTCTATCCATTTTGCCCCCTAGTTGCTCATGGTATATTGAAATATAATGATCAAAAACTAAAAAAAAAGAAATCAAATTCATGGCCCCCCTTGAAATCCATCCACAAATCTCTTGGGGTTCTGTAGACTCCAGGTTAAGTGGTAGGATAAGCTACAAACATGATTAATGTGCATTAACCAAAAGTTTGGTAATCAGCATGGCAAAGTATGCTGCAGGCCCACATTAAAAGCAGGATGGAATGAGTTTAGTTTCTGTCTTTGACACATAGTAGGTGGGCAAGTTATGAATTCTCAGTGCAGTTGGGCAATCCTCCATAGCTATAAATTACAGACTAGGTGCTCAGTTAGGTGGCACCATAGTGCACAGAGCATTGCATCTGGCTTCAGACATTTACTAGCTTGGTGACTTTGGTGGACAATCATTTAACCTCTGTTTGCCTCAGTTTCCTCATCTGTAACATGGGGGTAATAGTAGCACCTACCTCTTAAGGTAGTTGTGAGGATCAAATGATATAATAATAGTAAAGCACTTAGCACAGTGCCTGGCACATAGTAAACACTATTTAAATGTTAATTATTATTATTTTTATCTGCATTGATGGGGACAGTCCTCATGCCAGGGGTTTCTCATGCTGATGAAATCATGGAATGGGACCAAAAAAACCAAAACAAACAAACAAACAAACAAAAAAACTCAAACCCATAAGCTTATTAACTATGAAAGAAAGAAATATTTGTCATGAGAAAAAAAAAGTAACAAGTAGGAAAAAGTTGTTTGGGATTTTTAATTGCTAGAGTCTGACAGAGTGAACTTGTGAGGAGTTTAAAAACAAACAATACAATATTTGCATTCATGTCCGATGACTTATTACATTTGGGAAAAACATAATTAGCTACACAGTAAACTCAGTGCCACAGTTGTCAAGCTAATCCCTCCAGGCCTAGGCCTGATAAAATAGAGCTTTAAAAGGGGAGTGGAGTTCTTTCCATCTGCAGAAGGAAATGAACAACCCATACCTATATGATTTGCCCACACCTGTAATCAGGAATGAATGGAAAATGAATGAAATAGTATTTATTGAGTGCTTTCTATGTGTTAGACATCATAGTAAGTGCTTGGAATATTAATACAAGCAAGCAAAATGGTCCTTGTCCACAAAGAGTTTATATTCTAATAAGGAAAACATACATACACAGATACATAAAGGGAAGTTACTGGTGACCCTAAATCCTCCTGACTTTTTCCGTTCCAGTAAAAGTTCATGATTCTTGGGCCAATGATCACAAGGACCTAATGTTTCTGAGTCCCTGAGATCATCTGATCACAGATTTTAGATCTGTAATAAATCTTAAAGTCCCTTGAATTTAATTCCCCTATTTTATAGCTAAGGAAACCAAAGCCTAGAAAAGGTAAATGACTTCTCCAAGGTCATAGACCTCAGAATCAGCAGAGACACCATTGAAAACCAGGGATCCCTTAAACCCTTCTTGTTATACACTTACAAAGGTTAACAGTACCCTAATGTTAACCCCTGTCTGGTTTTTTTTTCCATTGCAACCGTACTTCTCATTATCATTCTAGGTTGTGCATCAAGCAAGAAGCATTTACTGGCTACTATGTGCCAGGAATTTTATCAGGCACTGGGGATAGAAATACAAAGAATGAAACAATCCTCACCCTCAAGTAGCTTATATCCTAGCAGGAAGAGATTCTGGTCCTTCCTTCTAACCATGATATGAGAATATTCCAGGATAAAGTTATAGATAAGAGTCAGAAACAACGAGTTCAAAGTCAAAACACCAAGTGAAAACAGTGGCATAGGAAGCAACTTCAGATTGCTAGTGTCATAGGACTCTAAGGATTGTATGGCATCCTGGGATTTGTATAGTTCAGAGGGAAATCAGCCCTAAGAGTGCTTTAAGAATACTGTGATTTTTGAGTTGGAAGGTAGATTTCAATGACATTCTTTAAAGGATACACTTAGTTTTTAAGAGACAGACTGGGGGCAGCTAGGTGGTGTAGTGGATAGAGCACTGGCCCCGAAGTCAGGAGGACCTAAGTTCAAATCTGGCCTCAGACCAAACACTTGACACGTACTAGCTGTGTGACCTTGGGCAACTCATTTAACCCCGATTGCCTCACTAAAAAACAAAAAAAAAAAAGAGAGAGAGAGAGAGAGACTGAGGGAAAGGATCAAAAAATATGAGAGCTGAGCAGTAGTAATAGCAGCATTGAGAAGATGGCACTACCCCCATCCCCAGTGGAACTTAATGAGCTGAGCTGGAAAGAATCAGCAGCACAGGGGCAAATGTTGAAAGGAAAAAATGAAACGAGGGCCTAAGCTGCCACAAAGAAAGAAGATACCAAGAAAGGCCATTGGGCCCTTTAAGCATCTTGGAACAGAGGACTCAATCTGACGCTATGAATTGTAGTCACCTCTTCAAACACTGAGAGTAGCTCCTCCCAAAAGTTTGCTCTTACTACAACTTCCCATCCCTGTGCCTACTCAGGAACAGATATTCCAACATAATCTGCTTATTTCCTTTACCGAAATTTTTCTTATAACCTAATATTTTCCCTCAAATATAAAGAAGTCAGAACTGAGCTAGACCAGAGGTGGGAAATCCTGGCCTCGAGGCCACGTGTAGTCTTCTAGGTCCTCAAGTGCGGCCCTTAGACTGAATCCAAACTACACAGAACAAATCTCCTTAATAAAAGGATTTGTTCTATAAAACTTGAACTCAGTCAAAAAACCTCACCCAAGGACCTAGAAGGCCATATGTGGCCTCAAGGCTGCAGGTTCCCCACCCCTGAGCTAGACATATACAAAACTTTCACTTCGGACCACAAGCCAAACCTCTACTTAGATATTAGGAATTTTCCTAATTGGGGGCTCTGAGATGTTGTGACTGTACTCATCACTTTTCATCTTCTATAAACTCCACAAAATAGCTAAGGAAGGGTCCAGGAGAGCTAGAAGACCATTAAAGTGAGCCAGGATTATATCAGGGTATGGCTAATTAAATCTCTAGCTTCAGATTAATAAAGGAAAGGGACTGAGGCAGAAACTATTAAGACCAAAGTGAGAGTCAGCCTTTCCCCTTGCAGAAGGGAGGAGGGAACAGAAAGAATAAAGCACTTTTCACAGTGCCACCTGCCAGTTTTAGTCAGGGTAGGTTTATGGTTAAAGATACCAAAATCTGAACCTCAGGAGAGGATAGAGTTGAGGACTGCAGGCGACAATACAAACATTGTAGGAGGGTAAGCTAAGAACATAATTTTTCCCTGAGTGGAGCACCTGAGGACCTTAAATAGGCGGTATATCTAGCCAGATTCCTAAGTCTACCCCTTATTTCTGAGGGAACCCTAATCTTTCAGATCTATCTGCTCCCCTATGAGCCCTGACATCCATTAGGTATAGGAATAATTTCTTCATTAAATGATTTGGACTTCAGGTGGAGGTGAAATTTGTAGCTGTAATTCCTGTTAGCAGTAGATATCTAGTGACTAGGAAAGGAAAATTAGTCCACTGTTCTGATAGGGAAGATAGGGAGGATCTCTTTTAGGAAAAACATTTAGATCCAAGGACAGAAGTTGGGGGAGGGGCACTGTGTACCCCATCACCTCATAGAGACATAACTAGGCCTGGCTATATTGTCATAGACATTCTCGGGTTTATTACCTTTCTACCTTACCTTGCTGCAGTACTTCCTATGACATACACACATGCACACACATATATACACACACACACACAGACAGACATATATATGTCTCTATAAGTGTGTGTGTGTGTGTGTGTGTGTATCTTGGAAGGGAAGATATAGATATAGTTATAGATCTAAATAATCTATATATATGAAGCTTGGAAGGGAAGATATATATGTGTATAAATGTATATATACAAAGCTTGGAAGGAAAAATATCTCTATATCTCTATATATTAAACTTAGAAGGGAAGATATATCTATATATATGGAAGGGAAATACAGATATAGCTATAGATCTAAATAATCTATATATATGAATCTTGGAAGGGAAGATATATATGTATGTATGTATGTGTGTATGTATGTATATGTCTATATATATACAGACATACACATACATACATATGAAGCTTGGAAGGAAAGATATCTATATATCTCTATATATGAAGTTGGAAGGGAAGATTTATCTATATGGAAGGCAAGATATAGATATGGCTATAGATCTAAATAATCTATATATATGAAGCTTGGAAGCTATATATATGAGGCCTGGAGTCAGGAAGTATGTATGTGTATGTGTATACACACACACACACACATATATACAAAGCTTGGAAGGAAAGATGCCTGTATATCTCTATATATGAAACTTGGAAGGGAAAATATGTAAATATCTACATATATATCTATATATCTTCCCTTCCAAGCTTCACTTCTTGTCCTCAACATCCAAACTCTCATTTCCTCATCTGTCAAGAAAGATCTGGAAGAGACCATTCATACACTGATGTAATTTAGTTTAACTGTCTCAGTGGGTTACTCCATCCAGGGCTATTTGCATTTTGTAAGGGATACTTGTTAGCCAAAGTAATTAATTTGTCAAACTTTGCTATTGGCTAACATTTATATAGAGCAGGGGTTCTTAACCTTTTGTAATTTTAATTTTTTTTGTATCATGGACTCCTTTGGCAGTCTGGTGAAGGCTATAGACTCAATAATTTTCTTCTCAGAATAATGTTTTTAAATGTATAAAATAAAATATATATGATTACAAAAGAGACCAAATATGTTGAAAGACAGATATAAAAATGTTTTTTTTTAAAAAAAAAAAACAGCTTTACAGACCCCAGGTTAAGAATCTCTGATGTAGATCCTTATCTCTGTTATCTTATTTGATTTTCACAGCAACCTTGTGAAGTAGGTGCTATTATTTCCATTTTACAGTTGAAGAAACTGAGTTTAGGAAAGGTAAGTCTCTGGCCTAGGGTTACACAGGTAATAAATGTTCAAATCAGGATTCAAATTCAGGTCTTCCTGACTCCAGGTACAGTGGTCTGTCCACTAGGCAACAATATCCCTACATAGAAGGATATTGGAGATGGGTTGGAGGGAGCAGAGATTTGGGGTAAAGAGCATTGTTGGAGCTCTTCAGATGTCATAATTTAGGGACAGCATTGTACTCCTGTTTTGTACATTGGAAGACTTGTATTTGAATTCCAGTTCTGCCATCGCTAGTTGTATGATGACGGAGAGGACGCTTTGTAGTATCCCAGATTTTGAGAGTAGGAAGGGACCTCAGAGACCATCTAATCTTCATCTGATCTATATTGGAAGAGGGATCCCTTCTCAATACATCCTTGACAAGTGGGTCATCCAGCCAATGTTTGAAGACCTCCAGTGTTAGGGAATCCCCAGCTTCCCAAGACAGCTCATTCTACTTCAGGGCAACTCTTATTGTTAGGAAGCTTCTCCTTATATCAAGCCTAAACCTGCCTCTACAATTTTCTTCCACTGCTCTTAAGTCCTGACCTCTGGGGCCAAGCCAGGTGAGTCTAATGCTACAAGACAGCACTTCTAATCCTTCATGACAGTTACCATGTCCATCCCCCCATCCCAGACACAGCACACAAACTCACACACACGCACACACACACACACACACATCCCAAACCTCTTTTTTAGACTGAACATAATCAGTACCTTCAACCACTCCATGTATGGCCTGGTTTCTTATTTTTCAATGTTATTATACTGGCTGCAGTCTTTGTTCTCACCACTGAGGTCCTTTGTTTCTCTTGCAACCCTAAGATCACTTGGGGGCAACTAGGGGGTGCAATGGATAGAGTTGCAAGGCCTGGAGTCAGGAAGACCTGAGTTAGAATCTAGCCTCAGACACTTACCAGCTGCGTGACCCTGGGCAAGTCACTTAACTCTGCTCTGTTTCCTTTTCTGTAAATTGAGCTAGAGAAGGAAATGGCAAAGCACTCCAGTATCTCTGCAAAAAAATAAAATAAAATAAAATAAAAAAACAAAAAACAAAAAAACAAAAAAACCCCAAATGGGTTAGACGCGACTGAAAGGACTGAACAACAACAAGATAACTTGAGCTTTTGTTGGGCTCTCTTGTCACACTATGGAGCCTGGAGCCCTCTAAAGCTTGCAAATGTGTTCTCTTATGAACTATTATCTAGCTGTGGCTCCCCTATTCTTTATTTATGTGGTGACTTCTTGACTCCAGCTGTAAGTAGTCACATGGTCCTCTTTATAAAGTATTGACAGATTAGGATTCTGTTTCTGTCACTTACTATCTACATGTCTTTGAATAAGTCATTTCAACTCTTGGGGTCTCAGTTTCCTCCTCTGTAAAATAAGAGGTTAGACTAGATGATCTCTAAGATCTCTACTAGGCTTAAGTCTATGATCCTTTTATACTTACTTTTATATTTAGTCTTATGACATTTCACTTCATTAGATTTGGTCTACCATTCTAGCCTGTCATTGACTTTTCTGGTCCCAACTGTAGTTAGCATTTATACAGCCCTTTAAGGTTTGTAAGGCTTTACCTTATAAATATTATCTGATTTAAGCCTTACAACTCTTAGAGGTACGTGCTAGTATTGTTCCCATTTTACAGATGGGGAAGAAAGAGGTTAAGGGACTTAAGGCTAGTCAGTGTCTGAGGCTGGATTTGAATTCAGGTCTTTCTGTCTCCAAATCCCATTGCTCTATCCACAGCACCATCTAGCTGCCTAAAGCCAATTTCTTCATTTAATAATTTGGACTTCAGTTGGAGGTAAAGTCTCTAGCTCTAAATATTGTTACCACTCCCAGTGGAAGGGAATGAAGAATTACTTTATAGTCTACTATTAGTGTGATAGATTAAATTACTTTACAAGGCTCATACAACTAGAAAGTATCTGATGTGGGCTTTGAACCCAGGTCTTTCTGACTCAGTCTAATGCAGTATCTATTATGACATGCTCAGCTTCCTTCAGGTACGTATGCATTTTTATTTCTGAGCTCCAATAGGCTGGCCTTTGTCTTCCTACCTCCCCTAAGGGAAATTGCAGTTGTACTGCCCCTATCACACTGGGAAGTGTTAATCTCTTAAGGAAAGAATCATTTCTAGTCAATGGCAGACTTGAACATGATTTTCTCTAAATTGGGTCAGGTTCCTGATATATCCTGTGTGGTTATGGTCCTGGTCTGTTATATAACTTAAGAGATTCAAATGACCTGATGTACACAACATCAACTTTCACCTGGCTAGCCATGTCTTCTTTACTTATGATCCCTATGATGTCAAGCTACAAGATAGGGTGGAGGTGAGGGATCTAGCATGGATACGGCTCACGTAATGGCCTTAGCAGATCTGAATTTTTGAAGGTGAATGGGAGACTTTTTTATACCCGTCATCTCTTTGAATCCTTTTTGGCCTAATCAGCTCTCAGATAGGTGGATACACCTAAGGCCTACTGTCCAATTGGTCCTGTTTAAGGAATTTTTTAGCACAGTTGTGGGAGAGAAGGGGAGAGGGCAGTACAGTGGGATTACTGACATAAGAAGAGGGTCAGTATGACTATTTGTACCCAAGGATTGACTTCTTTACATACCACTAAGGATGCTTCCAATGGCTATATTTAATCAGAAAACAGCACCTAATCTTCATTGGCTTATGTCAAAATGTCAGCATGATATAGTGGAAGGAACATTGAACCTAAAGTTTTGAGAATCCTGCTCTTGATATTTCCTAGCTGTGCGACCATGGACAAGTTACTTGACCTCATTTTCTTGAGATAAAGGTGATGAAATGGAGAGAATACCACCTGTAGGACCTACCACACAAGGATTTTGTGGAGAGCAAATATGACAATGTATTGCAACACTTTGCAAGTCTAACATGCTACATAAATGTCAGTACTAGGGCTATGACTGTGGATGCAAAGTGACAGGTGAGGAACATGAGCAAAAGGTGTCAGGTGGGATTTCCAGGAAAAAGTGATGGCCCATGGGCTTGTGGACATTTTCTGGCATATGTTGGTTACTAACCTCTGCTGAGACCCTCCTCCAGGAAGATGAATCATAAGGGTGCATCCTATCTATGCTCTTTAAGTAAATTTCCTTCCTTCCTTCCTTCCTTCCTTCCTTCCTTCCTTCCTTCCTTCCTTCCTTCCTT
>NW_020954610.1:54946574-55073205 GCF_900497805.2 Vombatus ursinus
CTTCCTTCCTTCCTTCCTTCCTTCCTTCCTTCCTTCCTTCCTTCCTTTCTTCCTTTCTCCTTCTTCCTTCCTTCCCTCCCTCTCTCATTTCTTCCTCCCTCCCTCCTTTTCTTTCTTTCTTTCTTTCTTTCTTTCTTTCTTTCTTTCTTTCTTTCTTTCTTTCTCTCTCTCTCTCTCTCTCTCTCTCTCTCCCTTCCTTCCTTCCTTCCTTTTTTTCTCCCCATCTTGCCCAGACTGGAAGTACAGTAGCCACTCATGAGCCCAATCCCAAAACTGATTGGCACAAATGTTATAACCTGCTTCTTTTTTTTTCCAACTTGGGTTAGATTTCCCCTCCTTAATCAGCCTGATGGCCCCCTGCTTCTGGGGGAATGACCATACTTGTGTTTGACTTTATGTGGATACCTATTGGTTTCTACCCTACTGCATCTCAGAACTCCTGAACTCAAGTGATCTGTCAACTTCAGTCATCCCCAGTAGCAGAGACTACAAGCATGGACCACCATCCTTAGGTAAGACTTTGTTAATGCTGCTTCAAAATACAGAGATTTATCATACCAGAAGGGACCTAGTGTGAGGAGAATCATTGTTGTAGAGTCAGTGAAAGCCATGTCTTTGATAGTATTCCTGAAATTTCCCTTTCCCTTAAGATGTGCATGTGTCAGAAGTTCTGACTGTCTGATAGGATGTTTCCTTATAAAGGAAAAAGTCACCAGGCTACAAAACCCCTGAATTCAAATCCCATCTGGCCTCCAATTAAATTGGCCTGGGAAAAGCTCCTTTTAAGAGCAGTTGTGGAGCAGCAAGGAAGTAAGTCCTCAACTCAAGCCCTAAATGTCTTTGTTTACACTCTGTCAGCCTTGATAGGAGCATGTGGAACTAGAGTGGGGGAAGGGTTAAGCAAGGAAGGTGGAAAAGGAGAGCTGACTGAAGAAGGTCCAACATTGCACCTGACAAAGCATTCATCAAAATTATATGTGAGGCCATGATGAATTCATTCAGATCCCTGGTGTGGATCTTTGGAGGGGAAGATCTTAATGGTGACATCTGTGTGAGAATGAATATGAAAGGGTGAAAGGGGGAGACTTGGAAAAGGAGAGGAAGCCAGTTGTTCTTGTCCATTGCACCCAACCTAACCACTTGACTACTGCCTCATGATCATGCAAACTTCAGACATTTTCCAATATTGAGAGATCTCTTGTCTGTCTCAATGAAAAGGTTATTAATGTTAATAATAATAATAATTATAATAATTTACATCTTGTGGTGTATTGGAAAGAATACTGGACTTAGGGTATTCTAGTCCTGGCTCAGACACTTGAAAGATATGTGATCTTGGGAGCAGCTAGGTGGCACAGTGGAGAGAGCCCTGGCCCTGAAGTCAGGAGGACCTGAGTTCAAATCCAGCCTCAGACCAAACACTTGACACGTACTAGCTGTGTGACCTTGGGCAAGTCACTTAACCCTGATTGCCTCACTTAAAAAAAAATATGTGATCTTGGCAAACCCCTTCCTGCCTTGGTTTTCTCATCTTTTTCTCATCTAGGCAATATTAGTATTGCCTACAACAAAGGGAGAAAAGTGTTCTGTGAATTTTAAAGTACTATAGAAATATGAGAGGGGCAGGCAGGTGGTGCAGTGGATAGAGCACCAGTCCAGGAGTCAGGAGGACCTAAGTTCAAATCCGGCCTTAGAAACATAACACTCACTAGCTGTGTGACTCTGGGCAAGTCACTTAACCCCAATTGCTTCACCAAAAAAAGAAATATGAGCTATTTTTCTTAGTCATTAAGGCAATAGATGACAGGAAGAGAAGATGTGATGATCATATAATGAAGATGATGGATAAGAATAAAAATTTGTTGCTATTTCTGACTCTTCATGACTCCGTTTTAGGGTTTTCTTTGCAGAGATACTAGAATCATTTGCCATTTTCTTCTTTAGCTCATTTTATAGATGAGGAAACAGAAAAACAGGCGTAACTCACTTGCCCAGGGTCACACAGCTAGTAAGTGTCTGAGGCTGGATTTGAATGCAAATCTTCCTGACTCAAGGCTAGCACCCTATCCACTGTGCCAGCTAGCTGGCCAAGAATGAGAATAGCTAGTATTTATATAGTGCTTTAAGGTTTACAAAGCACCTTCCATGTTGTCTCATTGGTTGACAAATGAACAGCCAAATAGCTCTGTTGTTTCCTTCCAATATCAGGAGAAAATAAGGAAGGCCATCACCCCATGTGGTGAACATATGGAAGGACATGGTCAAGAGTCACACAGTTTGGGCAGGTATGGATGGACTTCAATATATCTCATCCAAATTAATAAGACCATAGATCATTTGAGTGCTGAGTATGTATGTATATGCATATGTGATATGGATATGTATATATCACTTTGCCATTTTAAAAGGTCTTTACAAACATGATCTTATTTGACCCTCTCAGTCACTCCATAAGGTAGTTATATCAAGTAACATTCCAATTCTATATTTGAGGAAACAGGCTCAGACAGATGAAGTCACTTCCCCAAACCCAAGGTTACACAGTTAGAGACAAAGTTGAGACTTGAATCCAGGTCTTGTGACTCTAAATTCTGTGCTCCTGAAACTCCACCAGGCAGTTTCTGTAAAACCATGTGCTTCCTTTTAAATTTTTTGTTTGTTTCCTTCACAACTATAAACAGAGGTAGTATGGCACAGTTGAATGAATGCTGACTCTAGACTCAAAGGACCTGGGTTCGAATTATGATTATGTTACTTATATATGCATGTCCTTGGGTTTAACCTGTCCAGACTTCATTTTCCTTATCTGTGAAATGAAAGGGTTATTTAGACTTAGTTGGCCCCTCTGATTTTATAATCCTTTGGTTCCGAGACATTGAAAAAAAATCCATTTCTGTTTCACTGTTGGCTTTGTTCCTTGAGGCATTAATGATGGAGAGGCCACTCAGTGACTGCAGCAACTAGATAGTGCAGTAGATAAAGTGCTAGGTCTGGATTCAGGAGGCTTGAGTTTAAATCCAACCTCAGACATTTACTAGCTGTGTAACCCTGGCCAAATAACTTAATCTGTCTGCGTCAGTTTCCTCAACCATAAAATGAGGATAATAATAAAATAAATATATAATAATATATTATATATATATAATAAAAATATAGTATATAATAATAAAATAAATATAAATAAAATAAAATAAATTAAAAAAAACCTACCTCCTAGGGTTGTTGTGAAGATTAAGTGAGATAATATTTTAAAATGCTTACGTAGTACCTGGCACATAGTAGGAACTTACTAAATGTTTGTTCCCTCCCTTCCCTCCCCAGGGAACATACCAGAGTTTAGAAGATTGATTACACCTTTTTCCCAGTCTGGTTCTTCTAACCTGTGTCTGTGGGCTGGGAATACTGGGGGTGTGTGGAGGATGAAGGGTTAAAAAATTGTATAAGCCAAAGAGTGTAAAACAGCTGTGGGGAGAGTGTAAAATCAAATAAACTTAAAAGACTTTTCAATAGGAGCAGATGCCAGTGCCTGCTGGCAAGAGGGTGACACAGAATGGATTCTGTCCTGGAGTCTTTTCAATGTGCTGACAAAGACTTTGAAAGTCCCATCAGTCGTACTGGAGGATTTGGTTGGTGCCCATTCCTCCGTCATGGGCACAATGCTCAAAACCATGTCACTTCTGAAAACAGCAATTTCTGGAACTGAAACTTCAATTTTTCTGATTTTGAGGTTGCCGCTTGAGATGAGACATCATGCTAGGTCATGTCAGCCACATCAAATTCCAGAAGGAACAGGCTGCAGAACAAGATGTGACTGAAGCAGCCAGCTAGGAAATCTGAAAAAGAAAAAAAAATGTGGACTTTGACTGGAGAGCTAACTCTTACTTTCTTGAGGCTACCAGGTCCTGGGGCACAGCCCCCCTCCATCTTTGTTCCCTCTTATCCTCTACTGTGACATCCCAGCACATCAAGAGATTTCTTTTTAATGTCAAGGGAGATTGAAATACCTTCTCAGGCTCTGAATGTGATAGGTCTGAGACATGACCTGTCAGGAGCACTGGATTTGGAGTGTGGGTAGCAGCCTTGCCATTCACCATTTGTGTGACTTTGGGCAAATCATTCAACTTGTTTGAGCCTCATTATCCTCATCTATAAAATACGGATACAAATTCCTGCCTCAGCTGCCTAACAGAGTTTTTAAAAGGATAAAATGAAGTAATGGACATGGAAGCATTTTGTAGCAAGCACTTAGACAAATATAAGGGGCAATTGAATTCAGCTCATTTACTAAGTGTCTACTCTGTGTAAGGTGCTGTGTTAGGTAGGCATCCAGTTAGAAAAATTAACATAATGCCTATCCTTAAGAAGTTTGCAGTCTAATGGTGATGGGGAGAGGACATCCACAAAAATACATATGATACAAGGTAAAATAGAAAGCAAATATATATATCAACAATGTACTCTTAGAAAAACTGAGGGAAAAAAGGATACTCCAGTTGGGTGGACCAGGGAAGATCTTGGACATGAGGTCTTTCATGAAGAGCTGCAAAGTATGCAGAGGATAGAAACCTAGATAGTGAAGTGCTTGAGTCATGCCATGTGAGGGTCAGTTGAAGGAACTAGGGACACTTAGCCAGGATAAGAGAAGACTTGGGATTTAGGGCATGATGGCTATCTTTAGGTAATTGAAGGTCTATAAGATAGAAGAGAGATTTGACCCTTAAAGGCCAAAAAAAAAAAAATGATCACTGAGTAGAAGTTGTTTTTCCCCCCAATCCAAACTTTATCAAGCTTTATTAAAAATACTTTTCACAAACAATCATGGTAAATCAGGCAGAGTATAGGCTATGATCAGCAACAGTATACAACACCTTTAAAACTCCCCTCATCTATGGACTACCAAAAACATGAAGTCATTGTAAAACCCAATGAAGAAGTGTATGTATGTGTGTAATGTATATATGTATATGTTATGTGATATATGTACATGTATAAGTTATATGATAACTTTGTTGCGTATTTAAAAAGAATAGCAAATTGTACCTAGTGAATTTGAGGTTTCATGTGCAATCATCTTTTTTATTATACTATGTTATGGAAATGCTTGTTTTATTACATTAACTAAAAAATAAATTTGAATAAAAAACAATGAAGAATCTTTATTTTATACTTTAAATAGAGAAAGTTTAGAGTGCGGGTAGACACTTTCACTTTCAACATATATTGTTTACAAACTTTTCACAAGCCCACACTGATTTTGAAGAAATGAAAGGAAAACTAAAGAATTCGTAGTTGGGAAAGACTCCGATATAAAAGGAAATACGGCTCTTTTGAGGAGGTCATCTTAGGGCAATAATTCAAGTTCAGATTGCCTGAAAAACTGGTATCCAACACAATTGATTTGGAGGTGGAAGGAAGGAAATGGGGGCAGGCCTTAATAGGTCCCTGGGTTTGGAGGAATCAAATTGATACTTATGCTAAACAGGGAAAAAGTATAAATTTTTGAAGTTATCCACTCTTACCCCCACCAGACAGGCTGAGGGTAGCAGTGTTCATACCAATGCATCTGATGTGTGTGTGTGTGTGTGTATGTGTGTGTGTGTGTGTGTGTGTGTGTGTGAGAGAGAGAGAGAAAGAGAGAGAGAGAGAGAGAGAGAGAGAGAGAACCTCTTCTTGGCATTCCAGAGGAGTCCTCTCAAAATCTAGGAGGGGAAGAAATCCCCACCCATTTCAACCTAGCTTTTGAAATATTCAGTCTGTGACATCTGCCCCGTTCCTCACCCCCCAACAATAACACAGTGTTTTATGTTCTAACAACATAGCTTTAAAAAAAAGTAAAATAAAATTCTGCATTTTTATAAAACTTGATAAAAATAGTATTTCAAGCTGTACAGTTACCAGAAGTATGCAGTTATAAAAAAAATTTACACAATTCACTTGGCATCTCTAGTACCTTCAGCTTTCTATGCCTGCTCTAATTTGGCATCTCCACATTCTGCAGGGTTGTTCTCATCCTTACCCGAGTCACTCTTTCTCTTTGGATAACTTCTCTCCCTTCTTTGCAAGTGCCTTTTTGGTTTTGGGTTCTGGCTTTGGAGGGACAGGTTTCACAGGTAACCATGCTGATTTCTGTGGTTTGTTCTCAACCTTGGTCTTACCTCACTTAGCATCTCTTTCAGCCTTTCTCTTGGGCATGGTGGTGATGGGATTAGGGCAGGAGTGGAGTAGTAGCAAAGTCTGGCCTTGGGTTGCAGCAGTGGCAGCAATTGTCTGGGGGTTGCTTGCATCTCTTCCTTACACTGCTTCACTGTGTAGAAGTTGCAAAGAGGCAAATTGAGATCTGCCATTAGCAGTTTCCTCATAGAGCTATTCAAAAGTGTACTGGATGGTTTCCTCCTTTTTGGAGGTCTTCAGGGGGAAGATTTATGACCACTTGTTGAAAATGTTAAAATGGGGATACCTTCCAGTAAATATTACAGTATTTTTCATTTTTACAATAGCACTGGCATGCCTTCTATTTTAAAAATTCTGTGGTTCTGAAATGGAGGAGGTGGAAAAGAAGGAGAAGAAGGAAAAGAAGGAGGAGGAGGAGAAGAAGAAGAAGGAGAAAGAGGAGAAAAAGGAGGAGGAGGAGGAGAAGGAGGAGGTGGAGGAAACGAAGGAAAAGTTGATGGTGGTGGAGGTTTCTTGATGATGGCAACTATCTACTCATCAGATTTACTGTTTGAGACTTGTTTCTAACCCCAAATCACCAATCTTTTCCATCTGAGGTCATAGGTGAAAGGAAAAGGAAATTAGAGTATGAATGGGCAAAATTAATTAGATCTGGATAGCTTGAGATTTAAAAAAAATGATATTGACTTTGTCCCATTGCTCTAGATTCATAGAAGTAATTCCAAGAGTTGGAGAAGTGATTAGGCTTTCCTTCACATTCCTCCACATATAGAAACAAATGCTCCCTAAATGAATAATCATGTGGTATTTATTACTGCCACTCCTCTAAAAGGTGAAAGCAAAAGTCAGCCTTCAGCTTACAATTTTTTTCAGTGACATTTATTGCAGGATCAAGTGATTGCAGAAATGAATAATAGTCAACTAGGTGTCATATATTGAGTGCAGGAAGCATGAAAGTTTTCAATGACCTACTAGGAAACTTCCAGATGGAGGCCACACTCTTGGACTGTAGAGTTTCTTTTAGTTCTTTTGATGCCAGCCTTTTCCATCCTGATACAAGTACCCATGTGTAGATCACAGGATGAATATTAGACAGCAATATTTGAAGTTAAATTGGTTCCCACTTACATAGTAAAAATTCTACATTTCAACATCAGTTTTTATCTATAGCACTCCTATTTATCAAATGTTTTTGAAGATTTAAAAGTGCTAATTGGCCAAGAAGCACTTACGTAACACATGGACAGTCTTTTTTTTCCATGCTCATTTTGGTCTTTGACTCTTACAAGTGTAAGATGCAGGTGTCTATGGCCTGGGGCAGAAATCTATGATTTCTATGATTTCCCTAATTTACTTAAGGGTGGTATATGGTCAGTGATATTAGGCAGTAGTAGTAATCTTAGAGCAGGAAGTCTGTCTAGCTTGAATAATAATAAATATTTCTTTGAATGTCCTTGACAGAAGCTACTATTATTTTTGGGAGGAGAAGAAACTTTTGTAGACATTAGAAAAAAAAAACTCTTATGCTTTTGACCAGTAAATTTACAAGGTTACAAGAGGCTATGTTTCAAAACAAATTATTAATTCAACTGTTTTTGCAAGTACTTTTAAAACAAAAATGACTTCTACTTAGAAAAAAGTCTCTTAGAATGGGGGTTGCATTTGCAGTTGAAACAGATAATAAGTAATAATAATGACAACAATAGTTACAACTGTGATAATAATAGAGGTTTGCAGCGTCACAGCCCACTTTAGAAATAAATTAATACATCAATAGCAGCCATGGCAGCTTTATAAAGAAGTTGAATCAAACTCAATCTTGTCCAAGAAAAGGGTTGGTCAAGTACCAAGTCATAAGTAGCAATTCTGGCACCATGAGCAAGCAATTGAGAATGGGGGTGGTGGCAGAAAGACCTTGGGCATTTGGACCAAAGTTCCTATTCAGAGGTAGACTCTAAGGCACCTCTCTATAATAAGGGGGGGGGCAGCAATCCTATAATGTGAGTCAGCATTAGTGGTACGTCTCAAAGCCACTGCTACTGCAGGGGGTACGGCAAAGGGAAGGAGAAGAATAAGGCAGTGTGGATCACAGGGAGCACCTCACCTTGAGTAGGACTGCCAGGGAAGGGTGGGAAGAAGCACTATCTGGTCACTTCCTGTTTTAACTGATTTTTCTTATGAACTAAGACCTAAACTCATCTACTTCTTCCTGCTGAAGGAAAGCAAGTATTGTTCATCTGTACATTTTGACACCCTGGGCAAAGCCCTAGTTATCTTGTTTTAGTTTTAGATTTATTCACTAGTCCTTCTCTGACCCTACCTCAATGCTGCCATACCAGTGTCTTACATTATCTTATACTCTGAACCTAGTGTGCTTTCTGATTCTGAATCTAGTCCACACCATCTTTCTCACTTCCTCCCAAATACCCCCACAGAAAGTGTAATCTTAACACTATTAAATCATAAGCATAAGAAGAGTTCTTAGCACCAGAGCCTTGCACATAGCATGTGCTTTATACATTTCTGTTAAATGTTAATGAATGAATGAATGGGTGGACAAACAGAAGGACGGACAGATGGATGGATACATGGATGGATGGATGAATGGATGGACAAAAACATGAATCCACTACAATGTTTTTGACATTATCCCCCCCAAAAACTAGCCTGTGTTTTCTATCTGTAAAAAGGAGATATTACGTCTCTTCCCCCAAACTCTCACCTCTTCTCCAGCTATATCTTTCAATCAGTGAATCGCTAGAATATAAGAAAATGTATTGGGGGGGCGGAGCCAAGATGGCAGAGGGAAAGCAGTGACTGTCTTGAGCTCTCTCCCAAAGCCCTCCAAATACCTAAAAAAATGGCTCTAAACGAATTCTAAAGCAGCAGAACCCACAAAAAGACAGAGTGAAACAAATTTCCAGCCAAAGACATCCTGGATGGTTGATCGGAAAGGTATATCGCGCTGGGTGGGGAGAGGAGCACAGTTCGGCGTGGGCGTGCAGGCCTCAATGAACCTGGAGCAGGCCTCAGAGGACTGAATCGTGGGCAGCTGTGGTGGTTTCCAGACTTCTCAACCCCTGAACACCAAAGACAACTTAGAAGGTCAGCGGGAAAAGTCTGTGACTGTGGTGAGAGAGGAGCTAGGTCTCAGCTGCAAGTCTCGAGTGCAGCCCGAGGCAGTGACTGTTTCCTGAGCTTCAGCCCACAGACTGAGGGGGAATCCAGTGGCTGATCACAGGGGGATTGCAGGGATCTCTTTGCCAGTGCTGAGTCAGGAATCTCTTGCTTTACTAGTGCTTGGATCTGGGTCACAGTTCTGAGGGGCAGTCCTGGGGCAAGGAGGAACGCTGGTGTGGTGGAGCGTGTTGTGGTGGTGGAGAGAAAACACCTCACCCCTTATCATACCACCTTGGAAGAAATGAAAATTTACAGGTCCCTAGAAGTACCTCTGAAAACAGCTGTACAAACCCCCGAAGCTTGGGAAGCTTCACACTGGAAGCAGACTTTTGCCTTAACAAAGAGTTTAAAACTCAAGTAATTGGTGAGGATCATGAGTAAGCAGCGCAAAAAGAGTCAGACTATATTATCTTACTTTGGTGACAAAGAAGATCAAAACATACAACCAGAAGAAGACAACAAAGCCAAAGCTCCTACATCCAAAGCCTCCAAGAAAAATATGAATCAGTCCCAGGCCTTGGAAGAGCTCAAAAGGAATTTTGAGAAGCAAGTAAGAGAAGTAGAGGGAAAACTGAGCGTGATGCAAGAAAATCATGGAAAACAAATCAACAGCTTGCTAAAGGAGACCCAAAAAAATGCTGAAGAAAATAACAGTTCGAAAAACAGCCTAACCCAACTGACAAAAGAAGTCTAAAAAGCCAATGAGGAGAAGAATGCCCTAAAAAGCAAAATTGGCCAAATGGAAAAGGAAGTCCAAAAGCTTACTGAAGAAAATACTTCCTTAAAAATTAGAATAGAGCAATTGGAAGCTAGTGACTTTATGAGAAATCAAGACACTGTAAAACACATCCAAAAGAATGAAAAATTAGAAAACAATGTGAAATATCTCATTGGAAAAACAACTGACCTGGAAAATAGATCCAGGAGAGAGAATTTAAAAATTATTGGACTATCTGAAAGCCATGATCAAAAAAAGAGCCTAGACATCATCTTTCAAGAAATTATCAAGGAAAACTGCCCTGATATTTTAGAGCCAGAAGGCAAAATAAAAATTGAAAGAATCCACCTATCTCCTCCTGAAAGAGATCCCCAAAGGAAAGCTTCTAGGAATAGTGTAGCCAGGTCAAGGAGAAAATATTACAAGCAGCCAGAAAGAAACAATTCAAGTATTGTGGAAACACAATCAGAATAACACAAGATTTAGCTGCTTCTACATTAAGGGACTGCAGGGCATGGAATATAATATTCCAGAGAGCAAAGGAGATAGGATTACAACCAAGAATCACCTACCCAGCAAAACTGAGTATAATCCTTCAGAGGAAAAAATGGTCACTCAGTGGAATAGAGGACTTTCAAACATTCTTGATGAAAAGACCAGAGTTGAAAAGAAAATTTGATTTTCAAATACAAGACTCGAGTGGAACATGAAGAGGTAAACAGGAAAGAGAAAATCATAAGAGACTTATTAAGGTTGAACTGTTCACATTCGTTCATGGAAAGATGATATTTGTAACTCATGAGACCTTTGTCAGTATTAGGGTAGTTGGAGGGGAAAAATTATATGTACATATATGTAGATATAGATAGATAGATAGAGGGCACAGGGTGAGTTGAAAATGAAGGGGTCATATCTGGAGAATAAAATTAAGGGGTGAGAGAGGAATATACTAAGAGAAGGAGAAAGGGACAGGTAGAACGGGGTAAATTATCCCACAAAAAAAAAACAGAAAAGAAAAGGCTCTTACAGTGGAGGGGAAATGGGGGAAGGTGAGAGGGAATGAGTGAATCTTATTCTCATAGGATTTGACTTAAGGAGGGAATAACATACACACTCAATCGGGTGTGGAAATCTATCTTACCCTACAGGAAAATAAGGGGGGAAGGGGACAAGAGAATAGGGGAATGATAGAGAGGAGGGCAGATTGGGAAAGGGAGTAATCAGAAGCAAATACTTCTGAGGAGGGACAGGGTCCAAAGAAAGAATAGAATAAATGGGTGGGTGGGATAGGATTAAGGGAAATAGAGTTAGTTTTTCACAGCATGTCTACTATGGAAGTGTTTTGCATAACTGCACATATATAACCTATACTTAGTTGCTTGCCTTATCAATGAGGGTGGGTGGGGAGGGAGGAAGGGAGAAAATTTGGAACCCAAAGTTTTAAAAACACACGTTTAAAAAAATGTTTTCACATGCAACTGGGAAATAAGAAATACAGGAAATGGGGTACAGAAATCCATCCTGCTCTACAGGAAAATTGAAGGGGAAGGGGATAAGAGAAGGGGGGGAGAGATAGAAGGGAAGGCAGACTAGGAGAAGGGGTATTTAGAATGCATGCCATCTTGGGGTGGGGGGAGGGGAGAAATGGGGTGAAAATTTGGAACTCAAAATCCTGTGGAAGTAAATGTTGAAAACAAAAAAAAAAATAAAAGCATAAAAAAACCCCCCAAAAATTTATTGAGCCTTTGGACTATAGATATTCCTACGTATATAAACAAATTACTGACAGTAATAAGCTATTATCATAATAATTACTCTTATCAACTATGCAATAAAGCCTGTTCAGGAGTTCACCTGTACTTGGGTCAAACTTTTCTGATTCTATAAAACCACAGGTGACTTCCCCTCAAGCAAGTTTCACTGAAGATTTAAAGTAAACTTTGCAAAAACCAGCATAATGATGAAATACCTAATGACACGGTATTAAATGAGACCAAAAGAGGGAGAGAAGCACTGAGAATGATGCATTCCTTTTGAGTGTTAAAATAATAAGGATCTTACAATTTTCCCCAGCCAGGGTATAAATGAAAAAATAATAGGATGATATTATAGCAGCTTATCAAATTCAATAATGCACAAGGATTCCCAGACTGTATGATCTGTCACTAAATGCAGGGAACAATAGGGAGAACCATACTGTGGACAAAAATAAGGACCCAAAAAACCCAGTCATTCAGTTACCTTTCATATTTTACGTATGACATTGGGAACAGAACAATGTAAGGCCAAGCTGCATGATACTCATGGCAAATTTTGTGAAAATACTGACTGAGAGCAAGGATGAGACATCTGATGGTTGTTCAAATATAACAGCTAGATCTCCCAAAAGTAAGATTTAGTGTCTTGCTGCATTGCTTTGCAGCATTCTACAACACCTAGCACTAGTACCTTACACATAATAAATGCTCAATGAATATTTGTTGAGTGCTATACGAATGAAGGAAGGAAGAATGGATGAACAATTAAATGAATGTATGAATCCAGTCCTGGATTACCACCTGATCTTCACAAATGGGAGAGACTTACAGAAACAATGCGTAAGATAAAGGTAATGCTCTCATTTGGGAAGTGTTTTGCACTTGGGGAGTTTGGTAATTTTAGGGGATTCCAATTATAAAACCAAAGGATTTAGAGCTAGAAAGAACAGAGATTATTAAGTCTAACTCTCCCTTCCAGTCCCGCATATACTCGCATACTCATTTTACAAATGAAGGCACCAAGGTTCAGAAAGGTAAAGAGGCTTGTTCCAAGTCATCATAGTAATAAATAAAAGAACCCAGATTTGAACAATAAACCTTATGATAAAAAGCTGGAAGAGACCTTAGAGATAATTTAATCCAGAAATCTTATTTTACACATGAAGAAACCAGGACCCAATATTATACAGATAGCCAGTAGTAAAGCCAGAATTTAAAGCCAGGTCCTCTGACTCCAAATCCATCATTCTTTCACTAAGGCATGTTGCTTCTTCTCTCAGAGAAAAGAAATGGTTGTTCAGTCATTTTTCAGTCATGTCTGACTCTCCATGACCCCATTTGAGGTTTTCTTAGCAAAGACACAGGAGTGATTTGCCAATTCCTTCTCTACTTCATTTTACAGATGAGGAAACTGAAGCAAACAGGGTTAGGTTAGTTGCCCTGGGTCACACAGCTAGTAAGTTTCCAGGGTCAGATTTGAATTCAGGAAAATGAGTCTTTCTGACTTCAGGCTCAGCATTTTATCCACTGCACCACCTAGCTTCCCAAAGGAAAAATTACAGTGGCCTCAAATGATTAAATAGGCATCATTGAGGAAAAAGGACTCTGTCTCTGTCTCTCTCTCTCTGTCTCTGTCTCTGTCTCTCTCTGTGTGTCTCTGTCACTGTCTCTGTCTCTCTCCTTTTCCCTCTCTCTCTCTTTTCTTTGTCTCTGTCTTTCTGCTGTATCTGTCTATCTCTTTCCCTCTCTGTCTCTCTGTTGTGTATGTGTGTATACCTAACACAAATTGATGGGGAAGTATGGTGTAGATGGACAGATCCATGAAGTAGGGCAGGACTCTGTTGGCTCAGAAGCACATCATAATCTAAATCAGGTTGGGAAATAGTGGTCTAGACAATTTCTAATTCAGTACCACACATAGGGCAATTGTTTCTGGTGGGCTTTGGTTGTAAGGCCATATGGTAACTTTTTCACATATCAAACTCCTCCCTGGATACCATCAGGATATTAGAAAAAGTCCAGAGCCTACCAGGGGATTATACTGTTTATTAAATTTAACTCCACAAACAGAGATGTTCTATACTTTGTATCACCCCTGAGATCTTGGGCATTAAGGCATTCTATTGTCTGGGAACCCAGTAATCTCAGAAGATGATCAAACACTGTATATTCTTTTCCTTTTTTTGTGTGTGTGTGTATATTTTGTTTACTAGGGGAAGTAAAACCTAGGACAATAATGCACCAGAATGTGATGTGGAGGATTGAAATGGAATCTCCCAATCACAGGGCGGATCCCTAAATATGCCAAATTTGGGAGCTTAATTTTGCAAAAAGTGGTAACAAGAGAGTTAACCTGATTTTGAATTTTGTGATTTTGGTGACTTGTGATTTATAATTGTGAAAATTAGGCAGGAGTCTCTGAAAGTAAAAAGTGTTAACACCTAGAAACAGAAAGGAGCATTTATTAAGTACATACTACATGCCAGGTACTACGCTTGAGCACTTTACAAATATTATCTCAATTGATCCTCAGAGCAACCCTGAGAGATAGATGCTATTATTATCCCCATTTTTAAGTTAAAGAAACTTAGGCAAACACAAGTCAAGTGACTTTCCCAGGTCATGTAGCTGAGATCAGATTTGAACTCCAGTCTTTCTGACTCCAGGCCCAGCATTCTATCCACCGCTCTGCTTAGCTGCCTCTGCCTCTCAGCTTCTCAGCTGCCAATGATACCCTTCTCATCTACATAGAGAAGTAGACTACAGGATTGTGCTTTTCTTCTCATTTCTACCCTACCACTCTGAGCATCTGAATCCTTTCTTGACTTTTCTCACAGAGACCTGGCTGGATATTCAGTCCTAAAGTTAGAATATTAGAATGTTGGCTAGAAGAGCATTTTAAAATATCATTCCAATATGCTCTGCCTATTTCTCTATAAGCATTCACATCTCAACAAGGAAAGCTTCAGAAAATTTGCCAACTGCGAGATTGTAAGAACATGGTAATAATAACAACAACACAGCACCGTAAAGTCAGGATAACCTTTTGAATCTCCATATCTCAAAGGAAACCCAGTTCCCTGCACCTCAGAGCTCATATACTGTGAGGCCAAAAACAGAATTGTTAACATAGGGTGTCTGAGCTAGATTTTAAAGCTCTTCTGGCTCAATTCCCTTGTTTTGTTGTTACTGTTATTCAGTTGTTCAGTCTTGTCCAACTCTTTGTGACCCCATGGACCATACTGTCCATGGGGTTTTCTTGGCAAAGATACTGGAGGGGTTTGCCATTTCCTTCTCCAGCTCATTTTACAGAGGAAACTGAGGCAAACAGGGTTCAGTGATTTGCCCAGGATAAAAAAAGCTGGTAAGTGTCTAAGGCCCGATTTGAACTCAGGTCTTTCTGATTCTAGGCCAAGAGCTTTATCCACTAAGCCACATAGTTACCTCCCTTGTTTTACAAATGAGAAAACCAAGGCTCAGAGATTGGAAGTGACCTCATTAATTCCACAAAGCCAATGAGTGGTAGAGCCAGGACAAGTTCCCAAGTCTTCAATCTTCTAGGTCTAGTACTGTTTCTACCATGCTTTACTATAATCTTTCTCTTACTATCTCTTTAGAGATTTACCATGTTGGGACAATCCCAGTATTGCTGTTGAGATCCCCTCCTCTTTGCACAAAGGGTTGCTTGTCCTGCTCAGTTCTCCCTCTTCCCTTTTACGACAGCACCATCTGTTGATGAATACATCACTAGACTGACAACATTCTGATGATGTACTCACATAATACATCATCAAAGTGCCAGCCCTGATGGCCCAGTGATGTATGAGGATGCCGTTTGTCAATGCCCCACTGCTCCCATGGAGCAATCCATCATGGAAGCATCTTCCCCCAGTGGAACTACATACACTAAGACTCTTTCCCAGCAAATCAGGGAATTCTGGGGGATAGGTGGAAAGGCAGATGGAAATTGGGGGGAAAGCTATAGGGGAAAGAAGAAGGAGAAATCCTATAGTATAATCCCCCAATGGAAGAAACTGTCTTTTTTACTGTAGCTCCACACTCCCTATCATACAGTACAATGACTAATATATAAACTACTTAATGAATATTAGTTGATTGGTTGCTTAATAGAATGAGTGAGGAGTGGAAGTGATGGGTGAGGAGAGTGGTGGAGAAAGAGAAAACCAAGGGCCCAGCTGCAAAACCTCTACCCTGAAGCCCAAAGGTCCACTCTCCTGACTGGTGACTCTATCCTAGACCACTATTTCTCCAGTCATGCTCACTTTTCTCCTAACTTGTCATTCTCTGGGTTTCTTTGCCTCTTCACCAGCCACCTTGCTCCTTTCCTGTGAGTACCCTAAACACACTTCCCTGCTTTCCAGCTTCCCTTTGTGTATCATTTCCCCCTCTAGAATTTAAGACCCTTGCAGGTAGGGTCTGTTTTATTTGCTTATATTTGTATCTTGGGTGTATAGGTTATAGGGGGTGTCCATGGAAGACTAACACCTCTGGTGTGAGGACTTACCAAACTCTTTTCAGAGTTGTTCATTCACCTTTGGTGTCCACCTGTCACCCAACTCTCACCTGTGGCTCCAAGAAGCTATAACATGTGCAGCGGCCATAATCCAGGAAAAACTGCCTCGACAGACAGGCTTGAGGTTAACTGATAGGTCTCAAACCTGTTGGTGAGTTAGGGGGATGTCTACTAAGGTGAGGACTTTCCCAAGTAGAATGATTGGATGAAAACAACTTGTTCCAACAGCCATGAAGGTGGATGAAGCAGGTGCTTCGTGTGCTTACAGTTTGGTCAAACACTGAAGACACCAAGGTCATCCATTGGATCCTGGGCCATCACCAGTCATCTTGACTTTTGTCCTGCCACTGGACTTCAGTGATTCAGAAAGAGAGTGATGCTGATGACTTTATCCACCTCTGCCTTACTTGAATCTAACTCGCACATAAGTCAAGACATCACCACATGATGTCATTGGTCCTCTTTGAAAACAAAGGAACAACAACATTTGTATCTCAGTAAATAGTTAGATAAATGTTCTATTATCTACCTACCTGTCATCTATCTATCTACCTTTCTTTCTATCTATCCAATAAAACAAACATTTATCAAGCAAGTGATGTATAAAGGGAGTGCTATGCCAAGTCCTAGAGGAGCTATACAGACTCAAGAAGAGTACAGTTGAGAACAGGTATAAGACACCAACGCAAGAGACTGTTTCACACAATACTATACAAGTGTGTCAACAATCTCAGTGCAGTTTTATGCTTTAATAGTTTAAAAGCTATTAAACTACACTAAGACTTCTGGGACAGCCTGCATAATAAGTGTATTAGCAAGAAACAAAATGGTGTGTGAGGTTTTATGGGAAGGAACCTATTGAGGCACCAAGAAAGTCTTCATGGAGGAAATGGCATCTGAGTTGGATCTTCAAGCTAATTAGGAATTCAGAGATGAAGGGAGGATATTTCAGGTATAAGAAACAGTGTGAACAGGGATATTGATGTAGGAGTGGGGAGAGGCCATGTTTGGGGGCAAGGAGCAGAGAGCTGTACAGAGAATGCATGGAAAAGAGTAATATGGGACAATCCTGAAAAGGGTAGTAACAGACTGTGTAGGAATTTGATGTGGAGGCAGAAAAGTTTCAGTTTGGCTCAGTGAGCAACATGGAGCTAGTGAAGAAGAGGAAGGACATATTTATATTTTTGTGTAAGAAATGTGATTAGAAAAGCATATGAAGGATGGATTGAAGGTGAGAGAAAGTGGAGATGAGGAGAAAAATGTTAAAAAGATTATTATAATAGTCTAGGCAACTATCAAGGTGGTGGCTCCTTGGGTAGTACCAGTCAAACCCAAATTATAGACCCATAATGTATCATGATGCCTGAAATTCTCCCACAAGAGAATCATTCCTTCATGTGTTGAAGGCATTTGGGTTTTTGAAGACAACCTATTAAAAGGCAAATGCTCCTAGAAAGGGGATCCTATTAAACCCCGTCGGCTAAAACAATGTAGATGAATTGACAGTCAAAAGAAGAGATAGGGGGGTCCCAAAGAAATGGGCATTTTGAGGGAGAATGGGGTAAACAGAGAGAGGGTAGACACTGAAAGGGAAGTAGGGAGATAGCTTTCCTTCCCCATTTACAATTTAATCAAGGGCTGCTCTGGTTTTGAGACTAACAAATATATTGGTCTACAGCTCTGCTTGGTAAGTCTGATGACTTTTTTAGAAAATTCTTTCAGCATAGAAAGACATAGATTTCTTGTTGGGTTTATACATACAACTTTTTTGACCCAAAGAAAAAGAAAGAGTTTTCAAGTGTTCGTTAGTTTAACTCTCCTCTTTGTTCCCCACTCCCCACCTCCCCAAATACTCCTGAATCTCCAAGACTTGGATTTTGTCAAAGTTGAGAATCATCTACTGGTTTTAGATGTAGGTTGACCTCCAAAAAATCCTGAAATGCTGCAGGGGGCGCAATGAAGGAAACCTTTTTTACCTACCTTGGGTGAGGTGAATGCAAGTCTAGATGGAATGATTTATAACTGATCTGCTAGAGGTTGCTGAGCAGCTCAAACCTAAACTGGAAGATTAAGAATTGATCCAGATGTAATAACATTCCTGACAAAACATCCAGGTTTTCACATACAGGCTTTCACTACATACCAGCATTGCAATGAAAGGATGACCCCCGTTTGCCTGGGGGAAAAGTTTCTTGAGCTTTCCTGGTTACCCACAAAGGTGGTTCCTGGGACAAGAAATCTAGGCCCTATCAGATATATATTACAGTAATCACCCACATGTTCTATTTTAGCTTGGGAGGAGGAGGCTGGGGGAGAACATCCCATGTGATTTCTTTAGCAGCTTCCTTTAGGAAACTCAGAGAAATTCCACAGCTTTTATCACGTTGTTTTGGGCCTTTTATTTTTTTTCTATCTCGCTTAGCCCTTGGTGAAGTTGAAGGGAAGTAGGGATCAGTTTCTGCTTTTTTTGAAGCCTAGAGAAGTTAGACAATGCACCTCTTGTCATACAGCTCTCTAGGGCAGTGGTTCTCAAAGTGTTGGACAAGGACTTTGGGCTACCCCTAGAACATTTTAGGGGATCTATGAGGTCAAAACTGTTTTCATAATAATATTGATATTTTTATTTCTGATATGGTAAATATCAAAAGATATAACCCAAACAAACTTTGGGTAGGAGTCCTAAATAATTATTAAGAGTGTAAAGGGGTTCTGAGACAAAAAAAAATTGAGAGCTACTTCTCTAGAGGATAGATCTGGGAGAAAAATTAGGACAAAGATTAGGCCACCTATCGTGTACCTACACATGGGGTAGGATAGCCACTTTTTAATATTTTTAAAAACATGCACACTTTTTTAATGTCAGAAAATTCTCCTCCCCTCAGTCTGTAGGTATTTAGTGTCTACTAAACTAGCACATTTAAGTATGGAAAGGCAGAGTCTCCATAGCTAGTGCTATGAAATGGCCTTCACCAGACTGCCTTGGCATTTTCTCTACAGTCTTCTTTGAACCTGTTTCCTCATCTGTAAAAGGGGCATAATAATACTCACATACTTACATCATAGTGTTATGAAAAAAGTACTTTGATAACTATAAAGTCCTCAATTAATGTGACTTATAATTATAGTGATTAGGAGGAGAAAAAGATGCATCACTCTATCATTAATGCATAGCTAGAAGGGACCTTCAAGGTTATTTAGTCCAACCTTCACTGTTATTTAATCCAACCTTCTCCTTTTACAGATGAGGAAATAGAGACTTTTAGAGGTTAAGGGACTTTGCCAAAGTTACAGAGGTGTTGGCAGAGCCAGGATTTTAATTGTCTTGTGTCGTTTTTCAGTTGTGTTTCACTGTTCATGGCCCCTTTTAAGCTTTTCTTGACAAAAATACTGGAGCAGTTTGCCATTTCCTTCTCCAGGTCATTTTACAGATAAGGAAACTAAGGTAAAGAGGGTTAAGTGACTTGTCCAGGGTCACATAGTTAGTAAGTGGGTGAGGCTGGATTTGAACTCAGGAAGAGGAATCTTTCTGATTCCAGGCCTGGCATTCTGTCCACTGCACCACCTAGTCCCTCCAACTCCAAATCCAACACTCTTTCCATTATACCGCAGGTTAAATGTTTGCTCCTGTATGTATTTTCCCATCTGGATATCAGTGTGTTTCCCTTGTCTTACAAGTATTTTCCCTTGGTGGTATCTTGTATTGCTGGCTACACATCCTAACTGCCAGAGGTCACAGCATTCATTGGACCAATGAGAAGTGATATGTGATAAGCTTGTGTTGCATGGTGAGCAAAAACTGTGTTCCAGTAAAGGTTATGATATATCCTGTTATTATTCAACAATATCCCCAGACTTAAAGACCTAAAAGGGCTAGGCATGATTAGGGACGGGACACCTAATGCCTCCTTCTGTTCTTGGCTATATTCTCCCACCTTCCCTCATAAACTTAGCTAACCATAGAAGAAAAAAGAAAACAGTCCCTGCCCTCTATGTGCTTATATTCTAGAGGGAGGAAGTCACAATAGTCAGTTTGGTGTATAGAAAATGTTGGACTCTGGAGTCAGGGAACTCCAGTTCAAATTCCAGTACTTTTACTATCTTTGTGACTTGGGTACTTTAGGGATATGTGTTTCTCTTAGTGGAGAAAACAAGGCATAGGGAACCACAGAGAAATGCTATTAAAAATCGTAATGGTTTTCATTTGGCAGACCCTAAAAAACTCATTTTCTATTTTTGGTCAATGAGAAGCATGAGGCTCTTCTTTTCCAAGTTGGCCTGCTTCCCTAAAATTGCAACTTTCCTGGGCCTCAATTTCTTCAACCATAAAGTAAGAAGTTTTCACTAGATGAGCTCTAAATAACTTCCAACTCCAAATTTATTGTCCTATGAAATCATAGATGAAGCAAGACAAAAATCAAAATGAGTGACAATGGCCTGGAATACATAGTTTGGAGGTAAAAGGCTTTAAATTACAGAAGAGGCAAAAATAGAGCCACAAAAAGTTTTTTAGGTAGGGGAATGATATGATCAGATCTGTGTTTTAATGAAATTTTTTTGTTGTTTTTGGCTCTGTGGATAATGAATTGGAGAGGCAAGAAAGGGGAGACGGGGGTGGGGGGAATAGGAGAGAAAGAAGAGAGAATTTGTTAGTCATGGTACTGCAGATTATCATACCTTTACCAGTAAACAGCAATGCTTTTCTTTTGACTAAGTCCTGGTTCAGATATGGATTTGATTTTGTGTCCCAGAAGGGAATATGGGTCTTGACTTTGATCCTGAGCCAGGGGCCAGGTAACGAGAGACAGGCCTAAGCAGACAGATCTCAAAAATAAGAGCAAAATATCATTCGACTCAATGATGATAAGTTAGGGTGGGGAAAGAGGCTAATCTAGATCATTCACAAACAAGGACAGCTCTGCTGATGGATGAGCAAAAACTAGTTTAGATTTTGACATAGAGGAAGGCCTATGTTCAACTAAGCCACTGATTACATATCTCCCCTCAGTGAAGCATTTTAGCCCTAGCAAAATACAAGATATCATTTGGTTCTAGAGTAGGCACCAATCATGGTGATACCTCAGATGATAGGATAAGACTTCATTCGCACTGGGAAGCTTGGATGCTATGCATGATTGGGAATTCCTTGGTTAGACATACTTAGGACCTATTTTTTTGTCTTTTCCTATAAATAGCTACTGCCTCAAGACCTTGATATTTCCTTTCATTGCCATATCTCCACCTTGTGAATTTGGGAGGTGAGGGGCAGGAGTGGTGAGGAATCATTACATTTAACAGAAAAAACTGAGATTCTGAAACTATCCTGCAGTAAAGCTGCCCTCAGTTAAAAGCCAAGCAAGGGAATAAGTAAATGTCGAAGAAACCAGCGCTTTTCAATGAAGATATATGACACACTGCCTATCATGCCAGAGAAAAACAATCCATTCTCTTCCCACTCATCTTATCCTCCCTCCCCCACCAGAAAAAAAAAAAGGTGAGGAGGAACACACTTTCTTTTTTTTTTAATCCCTTTTCTTTCCAAATTAACTCCTTGAGATAGGAAGACAGCACCCGCACCCCACCCATCACCCCACTGAATGGGGCCCAACCAGGTCAGACAAGAAACCTTAGTTCTGACTCTCGGTATTTACAATGATAGCTTAATTATGGTTCATAAAAAGCCTTGACATATATAGTATCATTTAGTGTTCACAACCACCCAGCTTACGATGGATAGTGGAGTCACATAACCCCATGTTACAGAGAAGGACTCAAGGGCTCAGAGGCGTGAAGTGACTTACTTGCCCAAGGTTACCCAGCCAAGGGAGCAGCAGAGGCAGAACTCAAAACCAGGCCTTCCTGACTCCAAGTCCAGTGTCCTAGCCATCACATCATGCTTCATTAATTAGGGACTGTGTTTCTATCCATGCAGAAAACCAGGACATGGGGAACAACAGAGAAATGTTATTTTTAAAAAATGGTTTTCATTCAGCAGTCCCTAAAGAAAGGTTCATTTTCTATTTTTGGCCAATGAGAAAGATGGGGCTCTCTTCTCCAAGTTGGCCTCTCTAATTGATGCTGTTAGCGCTCTTAAAATTGCAAATCCCCATCAACAGTGTCTTCCTCTCCAACAAATGGGGTTAGGGGGTGGGGGGGAATCTGTCATTTGGTCTTTTCTCAAATGAATTGATTGGAGTGGGAGCAGTAGTGGGGACTCAGGAAAGTCTTAAAAGCATCCAGAAAAAGCACATTTCCCTGAAGGGGGCGGGGGCTTTAACTGTCACACACGCCTTCGGTAAGGCCCCGCATTGCTATGGAAACAGTGCATTTTTTATAGAGCAGGCACATAAAACTCACAAAATGTGTCACAGAATAAGTTACTACTGTCCTGAGGCTGCCAAAGATCTACATACACTCTTATTAGTAAAGAGATGTGACAGTTTTTGTTTGTAACGAGTACTGCTGGCCCAGATGCGGAGGAAAGGGCATGATCTCAAGAACCTGTCCACTTGGGCTCTGGACCTTTTCCCAAGTGAAATCCATGTCCAAAGACATAGTGACCCCTACACAAAGACAGGAAGACCAGGTGGGCTAATTATGGCACGGACACATCTCATTTATATGCAATGAATGAACAAATTCTCTGCCACTTCCATAAAGACATGCCTCTAGAAATGAAGCATTTTATAGCTTGCTTTTCACCTGGATTCGCCATCCCAGTACACACACACACACACACACACACACACACACACACACACAGACCCCCACCCCATACATCTCTGATTCCTTCCAACTTTTACTTACCTGGTGATATACAGACGTTAGTTCCTTCACTTAGAAAAAAAAAAAAGACAGAGAGGGAAATTCTAAATAAAAAAAAAAAACACAGAAATATAAAGATGATTTTCTTTAATTCCCTAAATGATAGTGAACTTGTTTACATGGAAATGCTTGTGAGACTACAGGCCTTGTCACCCCCTTTCAAAATTTGACTTGTTTCATATTGATTGACAGCATCTCTGATGGTTTGGTGTAGAAAAATGAGTTTGTTTTTGGGAAGCAGACAATAGCCCAATTAGGTTTTGCAGTCCATTGGTGTGGAGAGTGGTGGGGGAATGAAACCCGGAGAAAATTGGTTGTATTCTGAACACCCTTGGGTACCTGTGCAAGATTTATCACCGTGCAGGCGATGACAATCGCAGATGAATGTTGATGAAGACAGTGTCAGCAGCAATGTCAGGAAAGGAGGTGCAGCCAATAAAAGTTTGCATTAAGCAGCCTCTGCAGGTGGCTGCCAGGTTTCACTTCTTTCCTGTGGCAGCATCCAAAGCTAGCTGGCCCTGGGGCTCCCATTCACTCCAGAGGGTGCTCCCCATGATGTGGAAAAGATTCATGGCTACTCAAGGAAGGAGAATTTATTTTTCACATACTCATGCCATTTGATTTTCTCAACAACCTTTTGAGTCAGGTAAAACAGTTCTCATTAATCCTATTTTGTAGATGAGGGAACTTCTGGAGACCACAGAAAGTTACAGACTTGTCCAGGGTTGCACAAGGTGAGGGACCAAGCCTGGATTCAAAACAGGTATCCTGACTCCTTGTCTAGCTGTTCCCACAAGGACAGAGGCAGGTAAGTTGAGCTAGGGTTGCTGGAATGCAGTACTTTCTTGCCATAGCTCTGAGGAGTACTGCTCTCACACACTGGAGTTCTGTGAAGCCCCAAATCAGGGAGAAACAGGATTTCCCTGGTGGTGTTTGAAAGCTGACCAAGTATAGAGCTTGTTGTTATCTTTGAAAGGAGAAGGGGGAGAGGTAGGGATTTCATTGTAGCGGGGGTAACTACTTTGGAACTACAGGGGTATGGTATTTATAGGTTATTTTAACTGGGTTCCCTTGCTATGATGTATGCATTCTCAGGGAAGAATGTGTGTTGAGCTGTTCTGCCAAGATGATCAAAGCCTTATGGAGAATTCCAAGAGAATTTGGTAGTCGTGATCTTACACCACAAGTTCCGCCCTTGACAATACCCTTGTCATACTTAGAAATCGTGGGAACTTTATATCATTGCATTTCCACTACACCATGCTAGAGATAAGTTTTACTCCAGGTTAAGACATTAAGCACCTCTGGGTAGGAGCTATCAGTTTCCCTTGGCTGAAATTAGCCTGGTTGTACAGACTTAATATGAACCAATTCATATTAGGTTTGAGAAAATTACAAAATGCTAATCAGGGCTTTGATATCTGTCAGGGGAAGATGCAATAGAAATTAAACCAACCAATTATGGTATATCTTGAAACTTCACTATAGGTATTGGAGTTCCAAAACTCCTGACAAAAAGCATAATAGTGAAGGGCTAAGAAGGTGTCCTCAAGGACCCAGCCATTGTTGATCTCATAGCACATATTTTTATCATTTTTCAACCTTATGGTGTTATTTGGAAGCATGGCATAGCAAAAGTCAGCATGGGGTAGTGAAGAATACTAGATCTAAAGTCAGGTGAGACCTAGGTTTAAACTCTGACTTACTAGCTATATGTCCCTGGGAAACACATTTAACTCACCTGAGCCTCAGTTTCCTTCTCCATAAAATGTAATAGTAATTGCAATATTTATGTCATCATGCGTTCTGAGGAAAGAACTTTGTAAACTGCAAGTGTTTCATAAAGTTAACCTCTAATATTATTAAAAGTAAGCTTTATGTCTCAGACCTGGTAGAATTCAAACCATAATCCATAACAGATGACTTCTTATTGGGTAACTACAGTAACTAAGCTGATATTTATAGAAAACATTAAGGTTGGAAAAACATTTTATATATATTACAATGAACTCACATCATTGGCATATTTAACTTTGGAAATTAAACTATATGACCTACATGGCAGCTAGGTAATGCAGTATATAGAGGGTCAGCCCTGGAGTCAGGAGGACCTGAGTTCAAATTCAGCCTCAGATACTTACTAGCTGGGTAAGTCCCTTAACCTTCTTTGCCTCAGTTTCCTCACCTATAAAATGAGCTGGAAAGGAAAATGGCAAACCATTCCAGTATCTTTGCCAAGAAAATTCCAAATGGGGTCATGGAGAGTCAAGCATGACTGAAAAACTCAATAACAACTCAACTGAAAAAAAATATGAAAAATCATTTAAACTGTATGGGTTCATCCAGCTATCATTCCACTGAATGAATATATTCCCTAGGGTAGAGGCATCTAACACGTGACCAATTGGCTATGCTGCCTGCAACATGCCCAAGTACTTCTAAGTCAATATGCAGCTTGAAGGGATCCTTATGTACAGTTTAGTGGCCCTGTCACTATTCAAGTTTGACACCATTGGCTTAGAGTGAGCATGAGATAAGAGCTGTGAGATTGCTGACCCACAGTTATTCTCAGTTCCCAGTCTCCTTATAGTGTGGGGATCTCACTGTACTGACTGTAATTCTAGAATCTCCTTTTCATAATACCCATCAATGATCTGCTTAGGCTAGCAGAGCTCATAAGAGGGGTAGCCTTAGTATTATTCCTGGTTAGCTAGAAGGACTCTGCCATGTTTTCTTTTGAATGTTCTCTCCTGCCTCATGGAGGAAATGGGAAGAGGAAAGATATCAATGTAATCCACTAATATATGTAACCCTAGTTCCATAGCCCATTGGAACTCTTCTTGATGGAGATCAATGTCCCATAACTGTGTGAAGGATAGGGCACAGTTGGTAAAAGTGTAAGGGAGAAGAACTCTTCAATTCTCTTTAAGTTTTAAGTACTTGGAGGCTTTTTCAAGTCTTCTTTGAGTTCTTTTCCATCTCCTTGGGTTTCTGCATTTGCTTTGGGCACTTCTGTCTCAGCTTTGAGAGCTTCAGGTTGCTGAAGGAAAAGACTTTGGGAAGAAGCTAACAAGAGAGGAACTGTCAGTTTCTATCATATCCTTATTCCCAGCTCACTAGGGACACTAGGGACTGTGGGAAAATTCCCTTGGGTGAGATCAAGAATTCTCTCTCTCAGTTGAGTTGAGTTAGCTCGCTCTCAATGGAAGAGTTCTTTTCCTCTGGATTGTCTGGTATATGTTCTATTATGTATAATTTCTCTGAGTTCTGTTTTGCTATTGATTTGGATAAATTTTTTTTTTTGATAAATGCTATGTGTGTTCATTGTGGAATTGGCATTTGGTGGGAAAGGAATCAAGCCTTGAGTATAAACCTTGGGATACTACTTCCCCGAATAATGAATAGTGATCAGAAGTTAGATTTAACCTGAAAACCTCATGCCCTAGACTAATAATATTTAAGGGAGCAGATATGTAATTCTAGTCTTGTACCCCTTCTCTTTGAGGAGAGAAGAGTGGCTGCCTCTGGCCCCAACTTCCTGCTTCTTCTCGTGCTAAGAATTAAAATCTCCCTTGGATAAGGGTGGGGATAGAAGAGGTTAGAGATGTCTGTTCTGCCTCCCTTTGAGCCACATGACATCTCCATTTTACATGTGAGGGGAAAACCCTTGTTATATATAATTATGCTTTTGTGTGAAGCCTTTTCATAATTTCCCCTAACTAATCATCAGTTTTCATGCCAGCAAAATCTTTACCTGTTTTTTGTTCTTCTATTTGAGTAGACGTCCTTCTCTCTCTCTCTCTCTCTCTCTCTCTCTCTCTCTCTCTCTCTCTCTGTCTCAGCTGGATATTGTGAAAAATAAAATTAGCATTCAGTTGAAAGAACCATCTAGGATACATCTAATGACCATTCCTGATTTTACCATACTCTATGACTTAAGAAACTAAAGACATCAAAAGATGTTATTTACTCCATAATATTTCATTTGATCCTCACTCCAATCTTAAGTTAGGTTCTACTAAGGACATCCACATTTTGTAAGTGTCCTTCGTAAATGAGGATACTGTAGCTCAGTGAGACTAAGTGGAATGCCCAGAGTTATAAAGTGTTAGAAGATAAGATTGGAAGTCTCCTTTGTCTTAACTTCTTGTCCCAGAAAACTTTCTACTACACCACCATACTATTTCATCTAAAAAGAGCTACCACACATATACAAAGATAAAATAATTATTCTATACTATATGATATAATACTATATAATATGATAGATATGATACTACACTCTATACTATTTTATGCTATACAATACTATACATGTGGGCAGCTAGGTGGCTCAGGGAGGACCCTAGTGGCCTTGAGTCAGGAAGACTCATCTTCATGAGTTCAAATCTGATCTAGTCGTCTAGCTGTGTGACCCTGGGCAAATCAGTTAACCCTCTTTACCTCAGTTTCCTCCTCTATAAAATGAGCTGGAGAAGCAAATAGCAAACCACTCCAGTATTTTTGTCAAGAAAACCCCAAATGGCATCATGAAGAGTCAGACATGACTTAACAATAACAACAAATACTATACACACACACATTTAAAACTATTTCCGTCTCTATAAATGTCTAACACTAGAAGGAGAAAGAGAGAGAGAACTAGATTATAAGATGGGTACAAGGGACACAAACAATTTCCTATCAGTAAATCCATCTAAGAACGTAAAATGTCCCATTCTATTCCACTATGATAAGGAAACACCCAGTTTTCTTTTTTCTTCAAGGGAAGTCAGCTTTAAAACTACAACCTAGTGGGCCAGTCAGTTTATAAAACACCACCCAAGAAGTCTTGCTTCTCTCCTGCTTTTATCTGCAGACAGCAGACAGTCCCCCTCTTAGAAGAAAGTCTTATTTCCTCATCAGGGCTACTGGTGGTGATTGTTGCGTTCCCTCCCCTGCAGTTCGACATGCTTGCCTTCCTGATTGTGATAACAATGGGCCTTGAATTTACTTTGATGTTGTTTGCTTCGTGGTAGATAAAGCAACAGATTGCATTTTGAGTAAGATTAAACACAAGTCAGTGTTCTCCATTGATTGAGCCCCCATCGAAGAACATATCTATCCCTCTGTGACTGACTTAGCAGCTTGAGTTCTTTCTGGATGATTTCCCCCCCCCCCATTTTAATAACTATCTGTGTAATATACATATTCTGCCACCAGGCAACAATTGTTTGTGCACCCAAGCAAATAGCATAGTATGTGTACACACTCTCACACACATACACACTCACACACACATATTTACACACACACACCTATTTTTCAAGTGACCAGAAAATGATCATGAATTCTAGATTCTTTTTCTTTCTTTTTCTTTCTTTCTTTCTTGTCTTTCTTTCTTTCTTTCTTTCTTTCTTTCTTTCTTTCTTTCTTTCTTTCTTTCTTTCTTTCTTTCTTTCTTTCTTTCTTTTTCTTTCTTCCTTTTTTCTCTTTCTTTTTCTTTTTTCTTTCTTCTTTCTTCCTTCTTTTCTTTTTCTTCCTTCCTTTCTTTTAAATCACAAATAGGTCACAAGATTTAAAGTTGAAAAATAACTATCTTCTAGGTCATTTCAATTCCTTTCATTTTACAGATAAAGAAGCACAAAAATGGAAGAGCCGAAGTGATTGGCAGAGTCACAAAAGTAGGTATTTGGGATTTGAACCTAGGTTTTCTTACTACAAATTCAGTGTTCTTTTCACCACACTTTTTTTTTAAACCAGCTAAAGTACATTTGCTATTAAATAAACACCAACATTTCAGCTAAAGCAACTATACAAACAAAATATATATGACTTTAGAGGAAGACTTCCATTAATTTACCTAAGCTTAATTCAGTTTCAAACACACTCTTTTAACTCTATCTGGGCTTCCTTCTCAAAATAAGAAGCCCTCTCTCAAACACATGGACTGTCTGATAGCTTCTCAGCTCTTTCTTCCCGGCCAAGAGGATGCCACCTGATTCAGTAGATCTTTTCATCTCCCCTGGTTGTTCTGAGCCAGCAGCACTGGTGATTTCCAATTAGCTCCAAACACCTCTCAGTCTAAATGTACCAATTATAATTACTATAGTCTTACTGTGTAATAGTGGGAAGGGAGCTAATCTAAACTTTTACCTTTCTATATCTTGTTTATATAGTATTTAAATCAGGATGAGTTTGGCTTAATTAGTTTGATTATAGAGTGGCAAGTTGTTGTTGTTTGTCCTTCGTTCTCAAAGAGGACCATGACATCAGGAAGGTGTTGCCATGACTAGCAAGTGAATTGGATTTAAGTGAGGGAGGGCTGTGCAAAGACATCAGCCTCACTTTTTCCTCCAGAGCCATCTGGGTCCAGTAGCAAGATATAGGTTAGAACACCTGGAGATGGCCCCAGATGCAGTGGGAGATCTTGGCCTTTTTAAAGTAAGGTCTTTCCCAGGTCCCAGTTTAACTGAGGCAATGCTCATTCAATGATCCCTTTGCTTCTACTAGAAATAAAGAAGTTCTCCATTATCTTCACAAGTGACTGTCACTTCATATATCTATGAGATGTCTAAGACCAAGTTGGAATGCCTAGGTTCTAGATGATTTTCTCTCAAGAAAGAGTCTGGCTTCCGAGTAATGCCTAGGCAATCCTTCCAGATCCAAATAATGGAGAAAGATAATGACTCTCAGATATCATGTTTGAGGGGAAATAAACCCCTTCTTTAATATAGGATTGTTTCCAAGCAATATTACTATACAGAAAGAGGGCTAGACTCCAGTGACCGGGGATGACACTGACCAGCTGTGTGGCTATAGACAACTCACCAAACCACTCTGAATCTCAATTTGTTTATCTTTAAAATGGGCATAGTCGTATTTATACTACATACTTCACAAACTTATTCTGATGAAAGTCCTTTATAAACCTTGAAGCACTCTTTGATGTAAATCTTCATTATCATAATTGTAAATTCTTTTTTGTCACTTAACGGTCTGCTTAATGCTAATACTGAAAAATACATCTGTAACTTGTTAACAGAGAAAGAGTGTTAATATAGAGTCATCAGAGTTGGGAAATGGAAGGAGAATTGGATTTAAGCTAAAATCCAAGGGAAACAAATCTAGGCTAGGCTACTTAATATTTGTATGACCCTGAGTAATGTTTCTTGACCTCAGATTTCTCACCTATAAAATGGGTAGCTTGGATAAAATGAGCAGAGAAGTCCATTCCAGCTCTAAATCAATAAGTATACAAACCTAAAACAAAATAACAATAACAATAAAAATTGTCCAAACAAGATTTGAATTTTTTAATCTTATAATACAAAGTACTATACCAGACTTAGCGAGATTATGAAAAAGAAAGGAAAGAAATCAGTCACAATTATGGACACTAGACACAGATTTTTAGAAGGACAATAAATGCAAAAAAGGAGGAAGTTACAGGGTACATTAAATTGATCATTAAAAAAACTGAAATTGATCAACTAATTAAAATTCTACTTGCATCATTATTCAGCTGTCAAACTGAATAAAATGAAGTTGATGAAGGAAATCTTTATTCTAAGTAAAAATTCAGGTGATAATCAAAATATTTTCAAGTGTGGCTGGGTAGGGAAAGTCATATGAGAGTTGAAGGTTGAATTCTCCTTTGGCCAAATATCTTACCCTTGAGGAGCTAAGGATCAAGGATTTTGCTATATTATGCTCATTCATTTTCCCTGCAAAAGTTTGTAAATTTTCAATACTATTCACCACTATACCTTCCATTGGAAATAGGGAAATAAGTCCTATAATTTTTATACTGGAATATTGAGTAGTAAAGTGCTAAACTTGGAATGAAGAAGACTTGGGTTCAAATTCTGCCTGGGAGATTTATTAACTGTGCAACCAAGAGCAATTTATTCAACCCAAACCTTGGTTTCCTTGTCTGCAAAATGGGAGTTATAATGCTCATACTTCTACCTCCCAAGGTGAGAATCAAATGAGATGCATTTAAAGTGCTTTGCAAACATTAAAATGCTATATGAATGTCAGTTATTATTATGTCATGCTTTTTGTGATACATAACAGCAGCTTTTGTCTCCAATGTAGCATCTGAGCCACCTCCCATCCTCTGTCATTTTTAGAGAACCACAGACAGGTTCCCCTAGATTCAAGGCATCCTGTGTGTCTATATCCACTAGAAAAAAATAAAAATAACAAAACAAAACAAAATAAAACAAAAGTTTAGGTAGTTTACAGATGAAGAGCAGGAGACACAGGAATGTTAAGTAAATTGCCTAGAAATGTTAAATTGTTTTTTGTAAACAACAAACAGAAAAACAAAAACAAAACAAAACAAAACAAAACAAAAAAAAAACAACATGAAACATAATTTATGAGTCCCCACCAAAATGTTTATTATATTAGTCAGCCAAGGGACACAATTATTTCAAAACAAAGGCATTAAACAATAGCATAGTAAGAAAAGTAGCAATAGAACATTTCTATCATTGGCCTGTTCTTCCTATGAATGCACACACTATCAAGTGGGAAGAGTGAATAAATCTAGGGAATATCTAAAGAAGGGTACACACATAGGGAACACTATGACTTGAGAATATATATAGAAGGTATGCATTTAAGGAACATAAGTCCAGCCTATAGAAACTGAAACTATGCCTCTGATGCTGATGTCTTTTGATGATATCATCATGTGCTTCTCCCATTAATTCCCCTATGCCCCATTAGAATTACACAGAATGAAGTCTCCACCAAGAATGTAGTCTCTGCCAGACATAACTTCCTGGTGGTTGCTCACAATTGGTCTTGAGCAGCTACTATTTGACTGCTTCAATGATCCCATGGTTGCTGTTAGTAAAAGGCAAAAGCTACAATTTATTCCCAGCTTCTGGCTTCAGATGCAATGTTTTGCTGAGGTGTTACCTTTTTTCCCAGAATAAAAGTAATGTGCTCTGCCATTTTTCTTTTAGTTTAGATCCCTGCTGCTTAAGTGTGAGGGCCCTCATACAAACAGTATCAGAAGAGCTTGAAAGACCTTCGCTTTTTATAGAAGAGTCATCATAGCCAAGGTTCTGATAGACTTTTCCTCTCCAAAAGGAGAGCATTGTTATCAAGGGCTGAGCTTCTTTGGAAAACATGGCAAGTAGACAACTAAAGAGCACCTAGAGAATTTAAGTCTATTTTTTAAAACTTTATCTATCCATTAATCAAGAGCAAAATCTCTATCCCAATTTCTTAGCAGACAGACCTAGAAAGTCCTTATAATTTTCACTTAATGTCTGATTTCCAATATGAACCTCTTAGGCTTTTTTTTAAGGTCTTCCTTTCCAATGCAGTGCCAAGAGCTCTTTATGTCAGACACACCTCTTCTCCCCATCATCCACTTCACTTTTCATTTTTTCAACCCCACGTTCTTGAATATCTCCTATACGTTCATGAGAAAGGCAGAAGATCTGAGTCCCTTGTCTGAACTGCTTGGTGTTATTGCCCCATAGTTCAATTCTTTATTTCATAATTGTGATATAGTGCAAAGAGCACCAACTCTAGAGTCAGGAGATGTGGATTTGAATCCTGCCTCTAATGCTCACTGCCTGTTTACTTTTATTTCACATCCCTGGGCCTCTTATTACTCATCTGTGAAGTAGAAGACTAGATGAATGCTGAGGTCTCTTATAGCTGTATAATCCTTGATACTCTCTCTCTCTCTCTAATACACACACACAGACACACAGACACACACACACACAGATGCACACATTTGCACAAGTATGTAAATACATTTGTTGTCATCTTTCAGTCATTTTTCAGTTATGTTCAACTCTTTGTGACCCCATTTGAGATTTTCTTGGCAATAATACTAGAATAGTTTGCCAATTCCTTCTCCTGTTTATTTTACAGATAAGGAAACTGAGGCAAACTGGTTTCAGTAACTTCTCCAGGGTCAAACAACTAGTAAGTGTCTGAGGCCTGATTTGAACTCAGGAAGAGGAGTCTTGTTGACCCCAGGCTTGCCACTCTATCCACTATATCACCTAGCTGCCCCATGTAAATACACACCTGTATAAAAATTATACATATATATAATATTTTTGTATTATTTATATATCACATTGGATAGATAAATAGATGCTTTATAAGATCTGACATTTTATAGTCAAAGCACACCCAATCTAGGAAGGTTTTCTGAACAAACTCACCTCTTCTTCAGTTCAGCAGCATAATTTTTACTGTTGCCTCTTCCACTACCCCACAAGGCACTATTGTAATTAATATAGTTCTTTTTTCTATTTATTATGTGTTTGTTTATCTCACCTCTTCTACTGACCTATAAACCCTAGAGTCTGAGCTATGGTTAATAGGATTAAATATAAAGTAATTTCGTTAGAACATTATGTATCTAGAGTGGGAAAGGATCTTGGAGGCCCTTTATTCCAACCTCCTCATTTCCCAGATGAGGAAATTGAAACCCAGGGAAGTTAAACAACTTGCCCAAGGTCACACAGGTAGTAACCCTCTTAAGGAGAATTTGAATCCAGGACTCTAGGGCCAGCATTCTTTCCAATATGCAGTACCATCTCTCAACATACGTGTAGGCCACAGGGAGATTTGAACTCATCAAGTTTTGGTTTAGACAACTTGGGTTCCAACCCCTGAGCTATTAGGCCAACTAGTCTTGGCAAGTTTAAAGTCAGGTCAGTATTGTTCGCTGAACAGGACTCTTGAGTTCTTGCTGACTTGTTGCCTATGTGTATATAGGCTGATCAATCCCATGCTAATAAACAAAACACCTCTGTGTAAGTTGGTTTTTAGATTGCCAAATCGCTTTGGAAACTTCAAAAACATTGCTATTTTCTACTTTAATCTCCAGATAGTTTTCATAGCAGATTGGGCAGCTAGGTGGTACACAGCGCTCAGCCTGGAGTCAGGAAGACTCATCTTCCTGAGTTCAAATCCGGCTTCAGATACTTACTAGCTGTGTGACTCTGGGCGAGTCACTTAACCCTGTTTACCTCAGTTTTCTCAACTGTAAAATGAGCAGGAGAATGAAATGGCAAACTACTCCAGTATCTTTGCCAAGAAAATCCCCAGTAGGGTCACAATGAGTCAGATATGACTGAAGTGACTGAAAAAGCAATCTTTCGTGACAGATTCATCTTGAAGTAGTGCTTCTTGGTTTTATATTTTTATAGAATCAGCCCTCTCCCCCCTGAATGATGGACAGTTTGCATATTAAATGCTCTCAACTTTCATAATCTATTAAAAAGGAATTAGGAGGAGGGCACATTTGAAGTCTATCATGGTAGGAAAGGATTAATTCCATTAAAATGAATATCATCCCTAACAGTTATACATTTTTCAAATGATACCTGTTTAATATACTTATTACTGTCTTTAAGGAAGTTGATAAATGACTCAGGAATTTTATTCAGAAGGGGGAAAGATCTGGAGTGGAAACTTCAGCTCTTTCAGTAGCTGAAGATAAAGGGCTCTTATTTTGCCCACTGTTCAAGGCCATTAGCCTATATATCCCTAAGATAGATGGCTCATGTGAGTTGGTAGTGGGTGTCTGGTATGAGCTGAAAGAAAGCTGCAGATATATTCACTATGAGTCCCATCAAAGATCATCTGAAAAGCTGTTTGATTAATCAAAGCAAACACCTTGGGGCATTATTTGAAGGGCTTTGTTGGAGTCAGTCTGAAGTGTTCTTCCCATTCAGATTTCCCTGAAAGAAATCTCCCCCTGGGAATGGCTCCCAAGCTTACCTGCAATGGCTCCATTTGGTTTTGCCTGGTTACCTCTTGTTTACCTTGTCCAAGCCTATTCCCTTCACTGCCAGCCACACCGTGCTCTCTGAGCCCATCACGGTTGCCCAAGGGAATGACCCCCACCTTTGTGGCTATGTAACTCACTTGACAACAATCACATCATCAGCAGGGAATGATGATGTACTGCCCTGGGTAAGATTTGTTACATTTGACTGGTGGAAGGGGGGTGGTAGAAGATTGAAGGGAGAAGGATGGGATTATGGAGAAGGAATGAATTCCTGAATTGATAATTAATTTATGAAATAATTATAAAACAAGAGTAGCTATACCTGGTTCTTTGAGTACTCTCTCAGAAAAGACCACAACTGTCAGGAAATGGGGAGGCAATCACACTTTAAGCACAAAGAGTATGGGGGCAAAAAGCACTTAAAGGCAGAGACAAATGGCAAAAGGAGGTGTGGGAACAGGGGATAGAATAGTGACAGAAGGCAGAGAACATGGGGAAGAGAGTGGGGAGGGGGAAAGGCAAAGACAACCACTCACTCAACCGTAGATTAGAGTTGGGAGAACTGGGCAACATGGACTCTATGGAGATGGAAGAGTACTGGGGAGCAGGAGTTTGAGGTCTCATTTTTAAAAGGGTTTTTTGGGGAATAGACTAATTCTTATCTGTGCCTCCTTGTGGTTAGTTCATTAACATATCCAAATTCTCTCAAAGTCATAGGTAAAACTCTAAAGCTAAGACATCCATGTTATTTCAAAGTTATCAGCATCTTTTGATGTTCTGTTGGTCTGGGATCATGGAGGTCTGAAATCTGTCTAGGATTTTACATATCATAGGACCAAGAACCTTGACAGTAGCGCCTAGATGGCTTCTGCCGATCCAGCACACATTACAAGGAAGTAAATTTCAGTTAATATAAGATAGAATTTGTAATTATGCTCCTTTGATCTTTGGGAGAGTTTGGATGTGTCTTCCAGACTCCCCTTTGCAATCTTAATTCCTGCTAAGGAACTTAATGCTGACTACTTATAAACTCTCTATACTGACTATAAGGAAGGTGAAGGTCAGGAGACCAGAACAAGTTATAATTTTAGCACAATCTCTCTTATAAAATTCTCCCTTCTAATCTTCCCATGGTTGGATTAGTCTATGTCCTGTACTACCTCTCAGCAGCACAGTTGTTCTTCTGTTCATAGTTATATAAGGATTTCTCACAGATCCCAGCCCTTTAAGCAGTCCGAGCTCATTGTCATCCACCTAGGAAAGAAATTCAGTCTGTGTTGGACCAGGGTGGAGGAGGGATGTTATGTTCTCGATTTTTTTTCATGACTTCACTACAAAATGGTCTCAAAAACAGCCCGGAATTGGAGAATAGCTTTATGGCGAATTTAAAGAATATGGAGAGTAGTAAGTATGCTGAGCATCTTGAAACCCTGAGTTAGCTGCTAAGCTTGGAAATATCCAGAAGCCTTGGGTTCAGATCCTGCCTCTTACATTCACTACCTTCATGATATTGGGCAAATCACTTAACCTCCCTGGCCTCAGTTACTTACCTGTAAAATAAGGACCTCTGAAGTTCCTTCCATTGCTAGATTTGTGGCCCTTTAGTATGTCTTAAATCGTGTTCCAATCTTTTTTAGGTCAAACCCCAATTACATCTTAAACTCTTTATTATCATGGGCCTTGTCTTTTTTTTTTTTTTGGCCTTCTCCATTGTCCCTACCTAGAGGAGATGGTCTGGCCCTTACATTGGTATCATGGTTTACAGTTGCACATTTATAATGGTTGCTAACCTTACAAGGAAACTGTAAGGTAGAAAGAACCAGGATTATTATCCTCATTTTCAGGAAACTCAGAGAGTTTTTACGATTTGCCTGAGATCATACAGATTAAGCAATCACTCAATAGGCAAAATTAAGTGCCTAATAGGGATACAGATTCAAAGGTTTGTCAGTCCCTTTGATTAAGGAGTTTATACTTGACTTGAATGTAACATGCCCAGTGAAAATTATTTACATGTATATATATAGAACATATACAGACAGAATGGGGTGTTTAGGAAAATTAGCTCCTCTGGTGTGAGATCTTGTCAAGCTCTTTCCAGGGCTGCTCATCCACTTTCGGTATCCACCTGATTCACTCGACTCTCACCTGTGACTCCAAGAAGCTGTAACATGTGCAGTGGCCATCCCTCAGTTTACTGTCTTGGCAGATGGGCTAAACCCAGGTTGAGGGTAACGGAGAGGCCTCAGACCCGTTGGTGAATTCGGGGGATGTCTACCCCAAGCATGTGAAGACTTTTCCCAGTGGAGTGGGCAGATGAGAATAATTTGTTCCAACAGCATGAAGGTGGATGAAGCAGGTGCTGTGGTGTGCTATAGTTTGGTCAGACATTGAAGACACCAAGGTCATCCATTACATCCTGGGCCATCACCAGTCATCCTTGACTTTTGTCTTGCCACTGGATGACTCTGAAAGAGAGAGTGAGGCTGATGGCTTTGTGCAGCTCTGTCTCACTTAAATCCAATTCACCCATGAGTTAATGTCATTGGTGATGCCGTTGGTCCTCTTCAAAAATGAAGGACAAACAACAACAGAATGAATACAAAATAATTGACGAGAGCACTAACTCCTGGGAAAATCAGGAAAGATCCCTTAAAGGAGGAGGCACAGGCTGAGCCTGAAAGTGAGCTAAAGATTCTAAGAGGCAGAGATGAGGAGAGAGAGCATTCCTGGCATGGGAGAACAGCCCATGCATAGGCACAGAGATGGAAATGGGACGTCATCTATGTGAACAGTAAGTAGGTTAGTTTGACCAGAGTATAGAGAATGTGTGAAGGGAGCAATGTGCCATCCAAAAGGAAAGAAAGGCTGGAGCCACATTGTGATGTGCTTTAAATGACAGAGGAGGTTGTAGCTTATGCTGCAGGCAATAGGGAGCCCTTGAAACTTCTTGATCCAGGCAATGACATGGTCAGATATTTAGTTTTGGAGGTAGGACCAGAACCTAGGTCCCTGGCTCCTAGCTTGATGCTAGATAGGAAAGTAGTTAGTGTTGGAAAAGAACAGAAAGAACACTTGATCAGCCTATCCAGACCGTGTGGAAAGGGTCCAACTAAGGGCCTCCTTGTGTTCAGAGAGGGAAAGTAATTTGCTAAAAATCACTTAGCTAGTACTTTGAATTATACAAGAGGGGTCTGAATAAATAACTTGCCTTTCTGCTTTCAACCTATAATCTATAATAATCCATAATACATAGTTTTAAATTTAAATTTAATCTATAGTAATCTATATATAATCATTTATAATGTATAATTTTAAATTAAATTTAATTAAATCTATAATATATAATAATCTAAGATAAGTGTTAGAGCCAGACCTAGAAACCAGGTCTTTGACTCCCACTCAGAAATTCTCATTCAACTGCATCACAGGCATCTCAGGAAGCACCCACGACCTGTTGTTTGAATGATGTAGGAGAAACAGAAAATACATCCCAATTAGACACCTTTGTGTTTTGCCATTCCATCCATTTTCGTGTAGATTGTTATTGTCTGTCATACCTGAAGTGAGTCAGAATAACGCAAAGTCAGAACTAGAAGAGATTTCAAGATTAACTCATCTAACAGCTTAGAGATAAGGACCCTGAGGCCCAGCAATCTAAAATCTTGCTGATGGTCCCACAGGAACAAAATGACCACCAGACTCCAAATACCCTTACTCTTAATCCAGCGTCCTTTCTAGTATAAAATGCTGTTTCCATACTGACCGTGCCACGTGGCATGAATGAGGATGGGCCTTTGCCATAGGTACTTTGGGGGACACATGATCTTAATGGTATATTTCCCACAGGGTATTGAGTCTGAGCCCTAGCCACTCCCCATAAGATGTGTTTTGGCTTCCTGATAAAGGGTATGCACAACCAGAGACTTCCACTTGGTCCCTATGTGCTGTATTGACCACTGACCAGCAAGACTTTAAAAGGAATGGATTTATTCTCTTCTCTCACTTATGCCTTTATTTTGAACATGTAACTCCTGACTGTGACAACATTCTCTGGGACTTCCCATGTTGTGGATGTTTCTTCCTACATCGCTGCTCCCTGCCCCATCAACCTGCTATTGTCTATTTTTGGAGGTTGTTTCAGAGCTCATATCCTACTGTCAGCACCCATACCTCTCAAAGATTCTGGTCATCTTGAGACCATGAGTTAGCTACAAAGCTTGAAAATATCCATCTGGGCCATACCAAAATGTATTTGTCACCTGTGATCAGAGAGATAGAACACAATACCGAAGAGACAGCCAGAGACTTGAGGTCCAGACGCAGGTTCACCTAGACAGGCAAATGTTTTCACAGCCATGGATGAACAGCTGCCATAGCTGCTGAGGGGCACGTGCTAGAAGAAATCCCTTCCCTCCCAACAGTAAGTCCAAGGGAACAGTTGGAATCCCAATAAAACACTATTAAAATGTATCGAAATTTAAATCTTTAAAAATTAAACCTTTTAAAATCTACTGAGTGGGTACCTCTTGCTGCTTAGTGGTCACTTCTCTTTGTCACACCATCATTGGAGTAGGGAATTTGTCCCATGGGAGCCAATAAGAAATATTTGGTTGCATATCAAAAGGCCAAAATATATCTTGATAAAATTGGCAAAGACCAGGGCACAAGCCAAGGTCCTTGAATGATCCATTAGATATGCATGTTAGATATGCATCAATCAACAAACCAATCTTCCAGCATTTATTGAGCATTTGCTGTATGTTAGACACTGTGATAAGCACTGAGAATGCAAAGAAAAAGCAAAAATATCCCCTGCCCTCAAGGAGCTTACTTTCTAATGGTGGAAGACAAAGTGTATATAAATATATGCAAGGAAGGTAATTTTAGAGGGGAGAGGCATTAGCAACTGGGTTAATAGAAAAAGGATCCTTCAGAAGGTCACATTTGCATTGTCTTGAAGAAAGCCAGGGATTTAAAGAAGTTTGAGGGGAGAGCATTCAGTGCACGAAGGACAAGCAGTACTTAGGCATGGAGATAAGAGATTGTTGTTTGTCCTTCCTTCTAGAAGAGGACCATGATATCAGGGAGGTGATGCCGTCACCTAAATAGGAGATAGAGTTTCCTGTGTAGGGAACAAAATGTAGTCCAATTTGATTAGCATATACTATGTTAGAAGGAGAATGATGTGTAAGAAGGCTGAAAATGTAAGAAGGGGCAAGTATTCAAAGAGTTTTAAATGTTAGACAAAAAAATTTACGATGGTGAGCAGATAACTGAGAAAAAGTAAAATAATTAAATTTATTGACTTACACAATGAAACTTTTATGTTTTTATATTAAAAAAACTTTAAATTTGCAGTATTTTTTTTGCTGCAATCACTTAGTTGTTTTTTTAATATGATTTGGCATTGAGTTTATAAGATATTGAAAAAAACTATTTGAAACTATATTTTTAAAAATCACATTAGATACTATATGTGCCTTTAATGAACAGTTATTTTTTCCAAGTCTAGACTTGATTATAGGCCACAGATTTTCAATGAAATTTAAAGTAGATGAATCCCTAAGAAGTTATTGAAGCATTTCAACACACACACACACACACACACACACACACAGACACACACACACACGCGTATATATTTTAACCTTTCATGATGTGTGACATACTACATGGTAATACTTCAGTATACCATCTCCATCTGGGAATTTCTATAATTCCAGAAGAGTATTGCTTCTCAAAATATCAATATGTTTATCAGAGTTTATCACTCCCTCAATGGCTGCAAGATTTCCAGGGTCATTAGAAATAAAAAATCCTGGGAGCAGCTAGATGGTGCAGTGGATAGAGCACCAGCCCTGGAGTCAGGAGGACCCAGTTCAAATCTGGCCTCAGACACATAACTCTTACTAGCTGTGTGACCCTGGGCAAGTCACTTAACCCCATTGCTGGGTATCTGTGTGCGTATAGAGAAGGCAATGTAAATGAGAGATGTCAATGAGGTTGAAATGACAAGATTTGTCAAGTGATTGGAGGTATGAATGAAAGTAAGGAGATGAGTAAGAGTGAGGAATTGAGGATGATGTTAATATTGATGATGGTTTTGTTAATAGTCAAATTCAGAAGTTGAGGTGGGTTTTTGGGGGAAAATAATGAGTTCTCTTTTGAACATGTTGATTTTGAGATGCCTATGGGATCACACCATTTGAACTGTCCAATAGACAGGTTGTAATGTGGGACTGGGGCTCAAGAGAGATACTAAGGCTAGATATATACATCTGTACAGGAAGTCATCTATACAGGAATGATAATGATAATTAAACACATAGTTGATTTGAGTTGATTTCAGGGATACTCACAGTTACTGGGCATGAATTGCTTTTCCTGGAAGGCCATCCTTTCAGAAAAGGCAGATCAAGAAATAGTGCTAGATTTGGAGTCAGATGGAGAACCTGGGTTTAAATCCTATCTTCCAATTACTCAACATGAGGTCCTTAGGAAGTCACTCTCACTTCCCTGGGCCCAGTGTCATCATCTCTAAAATAAGGAGGTTTGGACTAAATGACCTTTGAGATCCCTTACAACACCAAATCTATGCTTTCTCACACTAAATCTATGCTACTTTCCTTCAATTAATATTTGCTGAATGATGAATGAATGAATGAATTAGTCAATCAGTTATTCCTTAGTAGTGGCTCCAGGGCTAGAATCACAAATGGTTTTCCTCTTACAGACCCCTTTGCTATTATACCTGACCATAGAAGGCATTTCATTTCTGGGCAGGGCATGCCGAAAACAGCTGCTTTTCTGACTAGGTGAGGCCTTCAACATGTCAGAGGGCAAGGTGAGGTCTGACTCAAGAGTCTAGGCAGGGCTTGCTTCCCACTTGCTCCATACACTTCCCAGGGTCCTCCAGGCAGCCACATGCCAATACATGGAGTTATCAGCACATCAAAGGCATTATATTTATCCTGTCTTGCCACAGAACATTTAATAGTGCTATGATGGATGTTGTGGTAGCCAGCAAGGAACACTTTGATGTACATGGCCTTGTTTGATTAATGAGGGGCCCTGCTGAGAGGCTACACACGGAGTAAATTACTCTTTTCAGAAATGGCTGATTCGCACTATTGTACTAATTATTTCACAAGCTTGGGGTCAGTTCCAGATTCTGTGACACACTCCCCGCACACACACAAAAGAGGGAAAAATACATTCACTAACTGAAAAAGGCAAAGTCCTAATTATAGCAGAAACTGTTTGTGACTCTTCTCTCACTCTTCCCTGAGGAATGAGCTGACAAGTGCTTTCCCTTGCTACATCCCATTTTTTCCAACACAGTATCACCTCCAGGACCACAGAGCAGGGTAGCTGAGGGAGGAGAGGGAACTTCCTCCTTGTGCATGGTTTAGGCACATGCCAGGTGGATGCAGAGGTAAAGGGGATGCTCTGGTTTCTCTTTCCTTCCTCCTACTCTGCACTCCCCCACCCTGCCTCATCCCCCACCCCCCTAAAAGAAAGAAAAACACCTAAAAATTACTGCAAACGCATACCAGGGTATTTCTTCAAAGCAAATTCCAGATTAATTCTTCCATTTAGTATAATGTAGTGAAATGCAAGTTTATTCCATTAGCTTTAGTGTTCTGGGCATTCCCCTGTTGATGGGATATGGTGCCTTGAGCGATTTGTTCACTTTGCTGCCGAAGGATAGAAAAAAAAAAGGAATGGAGGAGGTTAGTGTTTCTAGAAGCATAAATATAATACTTCGCTCTTTGCATATAGTATATACACATCAGAGGGAGTTATGAGAAGAAAAGAGGAAAGGAGAGAAGAGGAGAGGAGAGGAGAAAAACAGGAGAGGAGAGGAAGTAAGACAAGGAAGGACAAGGGTGGGGAAGGGGTACTATACAGTGGATATAATTTGTCAGGAACATACTTGTTTTTCATATTTAAAAATTTCCCTTGTCGTTGTTATTGTTGGGATGTGATCTCTCCCCACTCCATCACCTTGTCTTTATTTTGTGTATACTTATTTATGGACACATAAATACTGTATTGTATACTTTTTATCCCTTGTGTGGTATTGATGTGGTTGGATTAGGTAACTTCTAAATTGATGATCTTATAATGTGTGTATATGTGTATATACATTCTATATCACATGAACATGAACACATATCACAAGATCATAAATGTTTATACCTATGTATATATGTGCATGACAAAATGAAACCAAATCAAAATTACTGCTTATCTTAGGTAATTAAAACACCACTATATATTTGATCCTAGTATAGCAATATATGTACACACCATAATACTTACATATCATATATGTATGCATATATACCCACAATACTTGTATACCTATGTATGTACATACACAAGCTTATATGACATGTGCATGAAAATAAGCACATTATTTTACATGTCTATTTGTATATATACACATGCATAAATACACGTGTTAAATGCATATATATGCATGTATGTTTGTATATTATTTGTTTGTCTATACTGTGTTTGTGCCCATATGTATCCACAAAGGAGTATTTTTCTTACAATGAGAGATTTAGAGACCTTAGAGGCCATTTAGTCCAGTTCATTCATTTTATGGTTGAGATGAGAAACTGAGGCTCAATGACATTTAGGGATTTGCCCATAGCCATACAGATTAGAGCCCAGGTCCTTTCTCCTAGAAGTTTTTACACCCTGCAGATGCCTTTACCCCTGCAGCTTTCCCCTCTTTCTGGTGAGTTACTGCCCAAGACTGGCATTTTATGAAGTGCCCATGCCATTTATACTCCCTTCTCTTTTTGTTTCACTCTCAACTCTAGACTTTTCCACCTCCTCCCTAGCAGCCTTTTCCCACCCCACTTCCAACTCTATTATGTGCTGTCTTCCCCCATTAGAATGAGGGTAAAGATTGTCATTTTTCAGTTGTATTTGTATTCTCAGTGCTTAGCATAGTGCTTAGAACACAGTAAGTTTACACAGTGATTACATAGTAAATGTACATAGTGATTAAGTGTTTGTGCAGTACATCTTACAATATGGTTTGATCTCTTTGATCTCTTCATCTGTGGGGAGGCTGAATCAACCAAGAAGTTAGTAAGTTAGATGGCAGAACAAGGTTAACTACTGTTGAGGGAATGATTGAAGTAATATTGAAGTACCCTAAGGCACCTCCTAAATCTGGTTTTAAGATTCTAAGAGCTATGGGTCTACTTATTAGGGCCAATGTGATATTGATGCAGTGGATAGAGCTCTGGGCTTGAAGTCAGGAGATCTGAGTTCAAACCCAATGTTAGGAACTTCCTAGCTGTGTGACCTTGGCCAAGTCACTTAACCTCTATTCGTCACTGGAGAAAGAAATGGCAAATCATTGCAATATCTTTGCCAAGAAAACCCCATGGAAAGGGGTGCATGGGGTCATGACAAGTCAGATATGACTGACACAACTGACTAACAAAATGGAAGTTCCCAGTGGCATCACCCCAAGTTTGAATATTTATCATTTCTCTTTCCAGTGTTCTTATACTTGCTTTCCCTTCATGCACTCTGTGTCCAGTCTCACTGCTCTAAGTGATGGTCCTCATATGGAATACTCTATTTGTCTCCCCTCCATGCATTTGCATAGATTAGCCCTCATGCCTGCAATGCTCTCCTTTCTCACATCTAGCTCTAGCTTTCCTCAAGACTTTCGTCAAGACTCTGCTCAAATCATACTTTCTTCAGGAGGCCTTTCCCATTGTTTCAGTTTTTAATATTTATCACTTGTGTTTTATTCTAGTTACTGGATTATATGTCTCATCTCTCTCTACTAGACTTGGCAATTCGTCAAGGATGAGAACTATCTTCAACTTTTCTTCATGTTGCTTGGGCATAGTAAATACTCAATGAATCCATGTAATTATGTCACTATGTTGATAAAGTTTTTTGTTGCATGAGTGAATGGAAAACTGGATAGGGGAAAATTTCCAAACTAAGCAATATTGCAGGCCTGTACAACATATGACCAGTGGGCCTTACCAAAGGATTTCCAATGGCCTGTGAAAAATGTAATGTTGCCACTGTGCACTCTTTCTTGTTTGTCACGTGACCTGCACCAAGCAACTATCATCAGTCTGTCTCTAGTCTAACCCATCTAGGGCCTGAGGACATTTAGCCTATTTTAATTTTGGCCCCTACCAACTGTCAAGTTGTGCAGGTCTGCAATATTGGATACTAAGATTACTTTTTTTAAACACTGTTTTATGTAAAAGTGGTGAGGATGATAACCTGGAAAATCTATCCTTTCATCTTTCACATGATACTGGGTTATGACATAGCTTATTGTGCTGTAAGATTTATATCCTTCCTGGTTTGAGCAGTTGTGTGTATAAAGCATCTTTTCTCTTGCTCACTGACTGGAATCTTGGCTCATTGTGAACCCATAAATGGTGCAATGAAACTCCCACCTTTGGGACTCCATTAATGTGTGAATTTAGGATAATTCCAACCTGGGCTGGGCTGGGCTGGGCTGACATTTATCTTTGCACTATCTAAAAAGAATGGATTTACTCAGCAAATCAATAATGTAAACAAGATTGCCGAGGGGGATGATTAAATTAGTAAAGGAACAGCGGATTTTTAAGCACTTAGGAATCACCATTTACATGCAAGAAAGAAATTGATTGGCAAATCACAAGTTTTTTCTTATCTATTCATTATAGTAGGTCCCCTAAGGGGTTATAATCCAGCCTTTTCACTGATTCACACTAACTACCCCCTTCAGTAGTCAAAATAAATGAAGTTTTATGGCACCATTAGAGTAATTCACAAATATGAAAGCCCATGAAAATGTTGGGGCTTGCTTTCTTCTTTCATGGGAGAGATTGAGTGATTGATTGATTTGTTTATTTATTTTAAGAATAGGGTAAAGTCTTCTTTCTTTTGTACTTGCCTTGCAGAAATTTTTACTGATTCAGGGTAAGTGGGTATTTGTGAGGCCCCACCATGGACAAAAACAGGAACGGTAATGATATCACAGTTCTCAGAGAGTCAGTGGACAATTTCTTGACATACAGGGTTATCTCAGTCAGTATGGAACAAATGATACATAATTTCTCACAGAGAATCTGACAGGCCCACTCTAGGTCTGGAGAAACCATTTCCTGAAGTTAATATTAGTTTGAAGTCAGCAATGGGGGAAGTCAAGGGGAAGAAGTCACTAACAGGTCAAGCCAGGGCACCTCTCAGTATAAAATGCTTGTAGTTGCACTGACCACTAAGCCTGGAGCAGAGCTGTCATGAGGCTTGTGTTAAGGAAAACCATAAGGGCTTTATTTTAAGGCTTTCTGTCAGAAAAGCACTTCGAAGCAAATTCAAATCACCAGGCTCCATTTCTGAAGGTCAAATATGAACTACATTTTCTGCTGGATTTAGAGAAACAAAAGAGAGGGGAGAGAAAGAAAGACAGAAAGATACTGAGACAAGAGACAGAGAGACAGAGACACAGGTAGAGACAGAGACAGAGAGATAGAGATACTGAGACAGAGACAGAACAATTTAATGGGGGCAAGATGGACACATATACAGTGGTCAAGGATGGAAGCTAGATGGAGTCACAGACTAGCAGTCTAAGTTGGGGCCAGGTGCAGATAATGAGGGCTGGGTTGGGTTAGAAGTAATAGAGAATTGAATGTCAGAGCCATAATGAAAGGATAGTTGAAGGGATTATTTGCCAATGCCTCAGGTGAATGCCAGGGATCTGAGTTCTGGGGCTGGGTTCCTGGAATTCATGGGGAAAGTTCAAAGGGGGAGGGGTCCAGAACCCATACCCTGTCACTTTTACTGAAGAATGAAAGAAAAAAAGAGAAAGTTCTGAAAAAATAAAACAATGTTGAGATTGTTTTTAAATAAAATTGGGTTTTCAAAAAAGGGCCACATAATTGATTGCAAATATTTGAGTTTATTCTGTTGTCAATTATTAATGCCTTGTCTTTCTTTAGAATTGAGGTCCTTGACCTTTTTTGTGTCATGACCCGTTTGGCAGTTTGAAGTTTATGGACCTCTTCTCGTAATAAAGTTTTTATTTTTTTTTATGATCTGAATAGCTATTTTATTTTATTTTTTGGTCTAGACGTGGTATTGAATTAGGGTAGGTAACTTGTGGTATAGAAATTTTCTCCATTCCTGTACATCTACAACTTCTATTTAACCATCTTAGAGAATTGCTTGGAGCACTAAGACAGTAAGTAAGTGATCATATTCAGTGGTTAGGACTTGCAATCAGGTATTCTTGGTAGCTTTCTGTCCACTACAACACATTATTTACTATATTTGGGGAATATAGACTGTCAAAGCACCAAACAGAGACAGAATTAATGATGTAATTTATAGAGATGTTTTCATATACCTGCATATTAGTTGTAGGTGGACATTAAAACTAATTACTTTGCATTATTCTTTTTAAAAATTTTATTTATTCTATTCTGAACTTAAGAAGTAAAACAAGCATTTCCATAACATAGAAGAGAAAAAAAAAAGATGATTGCACATGAAACTGCCAAACTACTATGTACAACTTTGCATTACTCTTGAACATAATAAAGTTTTTGTATGCATAAAATATCATATAGGGTGACAAAGGAAACCATTTATATTGAATCATCCAAATATATTTAAAATCAAGCTCAAAGATTCCAAAGTAAGATCCCTTGCTTTAAAAGCTACTTCATTGAAAAAAAAATTTGCACACCTGTCCCCACCCAGCATGGTTATTATCACCTACAGAGTATACCATTGTAGCCAAAAGGGCAACCTGACTAACTGTGGGAGCTTGGGCAAGTCATGTCCCCTCTCTGTGCCTCATTTTTCTCAACTGTAAAATAAGATCTTTGATTGGATTCAGGGGTGGGGAACCTGGGGCCTCCAGGCCACAAGTGGCCCTCCAGGTCCTCAAGTGCAGCCCGTTGACTGAAAGGATTCACTTTAGCCTTTCCCAACTCTTCTTAATTCTAGTGTTTGGTGGCTCAGTGGATAGAGCACAATGGGCCTGGAGTCAGGAAGACCTGAGTTGTGTGTTCCTGTGTAAGTCACTTAATCTCTGTTTGTTTTAATCCACTAGAGAAAGAAATGGCAAACCACTCCAGTATCTTTTCCAGGAAAATTCCATGGACAGCATAATCTATGAGGTCATAAAGAGTCAGACTGACTAACTGATTCACTCAAAGGGCTGCACTTAAGGACCTAGAGGGCCACTTGTGGCTTTGAGGCCATAGGTCCCCACCCTTGTATTTCATTAAGGCTTCATCTAGCAGCTCTCTTAAACTTCTATTCCCCTTTCTTTAAAAAATATGGATTGATTTTTGTGAAATATAGCATGCAAAAGCCATGAAGAATGGAAGTTTCCTCCTCCTCACTTTGAATTGTGGAACAATAAAAAAGAACAACTAGAAAGAATTCTCTCATTGGACTCATCAGATGGAATTGGTTGAAAGTGATGTTAATCTCTTGGCTAGGAAGGAGTGACTACAATGCCAAGTGGCATATATTGGCATGAGTTTTCATTTCCTCCTCCTCATCTTCTGCTACCTCCTTCTTCCACAAAGAAGCCAAAGAATCTCTATTTCTTCCTTGTTATCCAAGGTATAAGTAGTACCAGAATGACTATCCTAGTTCAAATGCCACCTCTTCCTTAAAGTCTTTTCTGATTAACCAACTCAGTCATCTCTATCTTCAATGAGTTTCTGCATATGTTATCTGGTAGTATGTATATCTAACAGTGTCTGTATCTACCTGGTACTCATAGGATATTCCCACAGTAGCTGCTTCAAACACTCTACTCTCTTCTCAAGCTTTTTATGCTATCACCCAAGTCCCTCTCTCTTAGCCTGAGATGTTTCCTACCTGATAAAACCGTCATTTTGTCTACTTCACTTCTCAAAACATCCCCACATCACTTCCTCCCGTTCTTTTTTCTTTTGTGTCTCTTTGACAATACCAACTTCTCCTCAAATCCATCTCCTTTCTTTTCCAGGAGATTGCCCCATCCATCCCTCCTTCCCTCCATCCCTCCATTCATCCAACCCTCTTATCTTCAACTTCTCCATAACTACTAAATCATTTTCTGTCATCTACAAAAATAGGCATGTCTCTCCAAACCTTAAAAAAGCCTTCATTTCAACCTGGCATTCCCTCAAAACTATCTTATATCTCTTGTGAAGGTCATATCAATCACTTGATTTTCTTGGAACACTTCAACCCAAAGGTTTTACAGATATTTACATTTAAACAAATTACTTTCTACACAAATTGTCATAACTTTTAAGCTACTCCCCTAAAATTTCCGTTAGGGTTCTTTATTTGTCTATTCATTCCATTCACTTTTCCTTTTATATGGGAATAGCATGTATTTTGTTCTTTGACTCTACTTGCTTTATATTTTGTAGTAAAGGTCTTTTCTATTTCTATTCCTCATATTTGTCAATTTTAATTGCATTTTAGTATTCCATTACATTAAAGGAGTTTTGCAGTTTCCTGAAGGTTATCCAGCCAATTTTTCCTTCAGTTTGATTCTGGACTGCACTTATGGTCCATTATCAGCATTTCCTCAAAATATACACACACACACACACACACACACACACACACACACACACACACAGATAATATCTGTATTGTATTATGGAAAACAGTCATTCTTTATCCACTTGCTTTTTTCCTGTTTTGCTAGTTAGATTAAATGCTTCTTTTTTGCCTGTCTGGAGTAATTTTCTTAAAGAGCATGTCTGATCATGTCACTGCCCTACTCAATAAACTCCAGGGGCTTCTTATTGCCTCCAAGGTCAAATACAAAATGCTTTGCTTGGCGTTCAAAGCTCTTCATAGCCTGGTCCCCTCCTAGTTTCCAGTCTGTTCCTTGAACAAGACACTCTCTCGACTTCTGACATTTTCTCTAGCTGTTCTCCCATGCCTGAATTGCTCTCCTTCCTCATCTCCATCTATTGCCCTCCTTTGTTTCCTTCAAGTCCAACTAAAATCCTATCTTCTACAGAAAGCCTTTCCCAGCTCTTCTTAATTTTAGTGTTTGGTGGCTCAGTGGCTAGAGCACACTGGTCCTGGAGTCAGGAAGACCTGAGTTATGTGTTCCTGTATAAGTCACTTAATCTGTGTTTGTTTTAATCCACTAGAGAAAGAAATGGCAAACCACTCTAGTATCTTTTCCAGGAAAATTCCATGGATAGCATAACCTATGGGGTCATAAAGAGTTGGACTGACTGACTGAATGACTCAACAACAACAACAATTATTTCCTACTTACCCTGTATTTAGCTTATTTGTATACAATTGTGGTTTGCTGTCTTCCTCCATTAGATTGTGAGCTTCTTCAGGGAAGGGCCTATTTTTTGCTTCTTTTTGTACCCCTCGCACTTAGCACAGTGTCTGGCAAATAGTAGGCACTTAATAAATGTTTATTGATTGATTAGTAGTTATAAATCTTGTCCAGGCAACTCTACAATGTTCAGGGTCTTTATGTAACCAGTATGATATTATCCAAAAATAGGTGCATCTTTAGGACCTCAGCATTAATACTGAATACCTCTTCAAATTAGAGTCTTTATCTGAACTCCTCCATCACAATTTCGAACACTTGGTGATCCTATGCCTTTTTGTTTTATGTTTTACTTGATACTAATATTGAAAGGGCAGTCAAACAATGTTATCGGTGTTGTTATATCTTTCATATCATCTTGGATAATTGTGATGTATTCCTGGAGAAACCTTATTGTAAGAGTGCCTCTAAGGCAGTATTTTGCTCTAGTGAATCTAATTTTAAATGTAACCCCAGTCCCAAAGCCTGTTTGATATGGTATTCTATTTTTATTGGTAGAAATGAATGCCCTGCTCTGCAAGAGGTGGGGCAGAATCGGTGAGAGACCAGGAGACAGAGGAGAGAAGAGAGAGGGGAGCTCTTCAGTTCTTTTTGAGGTGGTCTTTCAGTCCTCTTTAAGCTCAGGCCCTGGGTGCTTCTGGCTTCCAGCTTCCAGAGAGAAAATGGAAGAGGCCCACACCATTTCAGGTTGCTGAAGGAAAAGATTCTGGGAAGACGTCAGAGGAGCTGACAGTCAATCATGTCCCTTTCCTTAGCTTGCTACGTTAGGAATTTCAGAGAAGTTCCCCTTGGGTGAGATCTGGCATTTTCCCTTGGTTGAGCTGAATTACCTCACTCCCAATGGGAGAGCTCCTTTACTGTAGATTGTTTGGTATATATTCTCCTATACATAATTTATCTAAGTTATGTTTTGTTACTAATTTGAATAAAAGTTTCTTTGATAAATGATAAATATTATCTATATGTGTTCATTGTGGAATTTGTATTTGGTGAGAAGAGAGTCAAGCCTTGGATACAAAGCTTTGGGTCCTGTTTTCCCCAATAATAAACAATGATCAGAAGTTATATTTAACCTGAAAAACTTGGGGAGCAAATAGATATAATTCTAGCCTGGGACCTCTTCTCTCTCCAAGAAAAGCAGGGTGATGGCCTCTGGCTGCAATTTCCTACTTCCTTTCCTGAAAGAAATTAAAGACTTCCTTGGAGAAGGGTAAGGAAGAAGAAGAGGCTAGAAATGTCTCTTCTTCCTCCCTTCAAGCCATACAGCAACATCTTTGTGGTATATGTAGGGGAAAGGCCTCAATACATGTGGCGCCTCATTACCTAATAATAATAAGCAGACTGGAATCTTGCATTCTCTGTATCTTCCAATGAATTGAGTGATGATAAAACTAGGGTCTACTCTGGAATACCATTTATAAAAATCTACGTGATTCCTACTAATAGCATCAATGAGAATGCCATGTCGGTGATTCTCATAAAGCATTCATACAGATGGAGTAGATATATAGGTCATCTCTTTTTTTGTTTCATGAGTTGTCATGGTTAAGTGATCACCAAATGGCCACGTTAGTAATGAACCTTTTTTTAATTTTGTCTTTTTTTTTAATTAATTAAGTATAAGATTTTCCTCCTACCCCTTTGATAAATTCCCCTCTTTCAGATTCTTTGTGTATTTATTTCTTAATGACCTCGCTATTGTGCCAACACTGGCATAGATTTTCTTTATATAATTTCAGCCTAATCCAGGTCCTTTTCCTGTGTTTGGTCACTGGCAAGAGTAAGGAATAACTGGTCAACACTCCATGTGCATCACTACTGTCTTCAAAATATCAGGAGAAAGTGAGGCAGACCCTTGGTATATTGGGTGAACCCCTTTGATGGGGTTGGAATCTGGGCCCCAGAAAGGAAAAAACCTGGACTTTCCCACATGGCCAAATCTCTGGAATTCCCCTGAGGCTATAATTCCATCAATTGACCTTTCTTTGTGGACCTCCCTATGGCCCCAGGCCATTTCTTCATTCTCCCTTGGCCATGTGGTCCAGGTCCCTGGAATTCTATTACCTCATAGACTACTTGGCCACTCCTAGATCCCTCCCATAATCTTTCTGTATATAAGGTCCATCTTGTCTCCATTAAGATGTTAGATTCTTATAATCTAGCAACTGCTCAGATTCCTAAAATCTAGCCATGGTTTAGATTCTTATAATCTAGCCAATAGCCCATAGATGCTCAGATTCCTTAAGAGTCTAGTTAATATGGTGAATCTTCAATAAACCTTGTTTTTGGCTGAAAGAAGGCTTGGGTTGAATTCTTTCAGACAGGACCCATGTGTTATAATATTGAGGTCCCAGTACCCCTGAACCCCAAAACCGCATCATTTTGGTGGCCCCTATGGGGAAACTGCCTAACCCCAAATTCTTCTCCAGCCAAGACTGGAAGGTATGTATGCCTCCCCCATTCTCTCCTTTCTTGCTCTGCATTTGGGGTCACTCTCCAGGCACCAAGGCTTGGAGGTGCTTTTTGGGCAGACAGTTATGAGGCTGTCTTGCACTTGGCTTGATGTTTTCAGGCTCTTGGTCCACTGGGTTGGTTCAAGGCCATGGACCTGGGTACACCTTCTGCAGCAGAGAGGACAAGGATGGATGCCATATCTGGAAGTGTATCTGTGAATTCCCTAGGTGCTAGGGAACTGGGGAAAACTGCAGTTGCTTTTTGGTTCCCTAACGTTTACTTACTCCTTCCCTCTGCACCTCTGAATCCTCTTTCATGGAGGTTACAGGGAAAGTTAGAATAGCTAAAAATATCTTGGCAGATTCTGGAGGTTTTGTGATTGATCAGTTTTGAAACACCCTCCCCCACCTGGGAAAGGAAGGAGTGGGGAGGGGCAGCAGCTACAGCATGGGCCCCACTGGCAATGGCCTTGAACTCTGGGGCATCCTTTGCCTGGAAGCATCACCCAGGTTCAGCACATCCTGCTCAAGGTAAAGAAGCTGGTCTCTGAACTTGGGTAAGCACACTCTTTTAACTTTGTAGTTTTAACCGTTAATGATGAGATGTTGATTCTCTGTGTAAAGTAATTTGGAAGTGCATTTAACAAAACTGAAGTCATCTGATTGGTAATGGGTTTGTTTCAAGTTTCAAATTGGCGAACTTTCTGTATCAGTTATGTCAAGCAACTTTTCATAATTTGGTTACTGCTAAAATAATTTAGGCATTGTTGGTTATTCTTTTAATGTGTAAACTAGCCAAAAAGCTTGTTTGGGTTATGTATGGCTTGCTGAGAATTTGCAAGTGTATAAGAATCTCTAATGATTGACTTTTTACATTAGGATAAATTTAAGTTTGAGATGTAAATCCTAGAAAAGTTTTTCCTAAGCCATGATTAGTAAAACTTGCTGTTTGAGGTAAAAGCTCATAGGATTTTATTTTGAGTTGTCTGATGGGTCATAATCCATTGATAATCAATAATCCACCATCTGAGAGAAATGCCACAAGCTACTCAGAGAAGGTGATACTGGTAGGAAGTCAGCATCAGGAAAAGCTGAGAGGACAATTTTAACCTCAGTCTAAGATGGGATCCTCCTGGCTCAATTTCCCTATTATGTTCCTTTGAAAGGGAATATTACCCACCTGGCTATTCCTGAGTCTGGCTATGAAGTAGATTTGATACTGCATGGTTGAAAAACTGAATTATCTGGATCAAAGTTGGGCCCTAAATCTAGTCCCTGCTTTACATATGGGCCCTGCAGTTTTTTCTGTCAGATTTGTGTCTTCCAGACTATGGGTCATTCACCTACAGTTGGTAACAAGTATCAGCCAATGTCTCTCCATCGTTCTTTGGATGCAGCCTGTGCTTGGTTCCAGTCAATCTCCTCTTTGGGACCCCCTTGAGGCAGGGACAGCTCTATGTCCTTTGCCAGTAGGAAGCAGTTTAAGAACCCGAGACCTTCACCCCTTACCAAAAGAATTTGGGTCCCATTTGTTTGAGGGGGGAATGATGGGGTTGTGGGCCCCAGAGAGGAAAAACCTTGGACTTTCCCACATGGCCAAATCTCTGGTGTCCCCCTGAGGCTATAATCCCATCAACTGGCCTTTCATTGTGGGCCTCCCTATGGCCCCAGGTCATTTCTACATTCTCCCTTGGCCATGTGGTCCAGGTCCCTGGAATTCTATTACTTCATAGACTACTTGGCCACTCCTAGAGCCCTCCCATAGTCTTTCTGTATATAAGGTCCATGTTGTCTCCATTAAGATATTTAGATTCTTATAATCTAGCCACTGCTCAGATTCCTGAAATCTAGTCACTGCTTAGATTCTTAAAATGTATGCACTGCTTACCCATGTTCAGACTCCTTAAGAGTCTGCCCAATATGATGGATGTTCTAATAAACTTTGTCTTTGACTGAAAAAAGGCTTGGGTTGAATTCTTTCGGGCAGGACCTCTGTATTGTGATTTTGGGGTCCCAGCACCCCATAACCTCTAAACCACATCAGTTTTTTCTAACTGACTTCCATTCTCAGTCTTTTTTGGGGTGTAGTGGTGTTTGGGTCACTTTCCATATTTGGATTACAAAGGAAACCATTGATTCAATTTTTAAAAATGTTCACAGATATATCCCCCTCTCCCTCTCACCCCCACCCCACACATTTAAGAACCCCTGCTTTATTCTAAATTTCCTGGAATAATGGACAATATGGCACAGAATGGCCAGGTATGGGTGGATTTTTATCTTATTGTAGGAAAGAACATTCACATCAATGAAATCACAGATCCATCTGAGTATTTGAGTATCTACTACATGAATATCCAAAAAATATTAATCCAATGTCTCATCTTCCCAGGAAGATAATCCTGTGTTTTTGAAGGCCACACCAGTTGAACATAAACTCTGGCATGTTCTATCATTCCAGAGAAGCTGGTCCAAGCACCAGACTGTGTCTGCCATCCAATGACCTGCCTATCCAAGTATGGAAAGGATCCTCACCAGTGGTCTGGCCACTTGGTGATGAATTTTTTGACCACAGAAACCCATGAATCAGAGAAACAACCCATAACCCTGTGTGACTCCTCTTCTGCTTCTGCAGTGATGACCAGAGAGTGGCAGAAAAAGGATATTAAGAATCATCTAGTTTTTAAACCTTCTACAAACATTAACCAGTGTAGGTATTTTAAATTTGTGTTATTTGCCCAGGGACTGGGTGTACATACCACTGAAGCAAATAAATCATAGTGATCTGGATATTTTAAAAAATAAATGAAACCTGAAGACAAAAGGAAACTACAGTTAAACCCAATGGCTCAGTTATGAATTGGAAAGGCAAAGAAGAGGCAGTGGGATGGAGTCAAAAGGACCTGAGTTCAAATCTGGCCTCAGACTAGATACTTGAAACTTACTAGTTATGTGACCCTAGGCAAGTCATTTAACCCCCATTGCCCCAGTCAAAAATAAAAAAGAAAAAGAAGGAAATAAAGAAAAGAGAAGACACAATGGGAAAGCAGCTGCATTTGCATTTGGAAGACCTAGGTTTGAATCCTAGACTCATGGTTTACTGTCTAGTATAGCCTTTGTTGAGTTAATTAGCCTCTTTGGTCTTCAGTTTCTTCATCTAGAAAATGCGGCAGTTGGACCCAGGAGGTCCTTTACAATTCTAAACCAATATAATGCTGTCATTTTCTCTTTCTCTACCAACCTCTTAGAAACCAGTGTTTCCTTTCATTGCCTCTCTCCACTTCCCTAACACCCACTCACTCTTCAGTCTTTTGCAATCAGACTTTGACTAGACCTTTCTCCTGAAACTGGACCATTCCCTTCACAGTCAATTATGAACTTTTAGTTGATAAATCTAATGGCCTTTTCTCAGTCTCCATGCTTCTTGAACATTCTACAGCTTTTGAAACTGTTGACCACTTTTTCCTCCTGGATTATTATTTTTTCCTAGATTTCCATAACAGTGATTTCCATTGGTTTTCCAACTGACCACTCCTTAGTCTCTTTTTTCTGGATCACTTTCAATGCTCTGTCCTTTTTGTCTGAGTTTCACTCTATGGTCCAGCCCAACAATATTACTTGATTCTGGATAATTTCCTGAATTTCATCTGTACATTTTTACAGGCCTTTCCCCATGACTAGAATGTATTCCATCCTCTTATCCACTTCTCAGAAAGAGTATCTTTCTTCAAAATTCAGATTGGAGTTAGTGGGAGGGGTAGGGAGAGAAGGGCACCTCATTTATGAAACCTTCCCTGATGCCCTCATTTTTAAAGGGTTTCTCCCTCTTTAAATAAGCTTATATTCATGTACATACACTCACATTTTATCCCACTAAGTATCTGAGGGCAGGGACTATTTATTTTTGTTTGTTTTTGTATTCCTTCCCTCTCCCAGAATAGTGTCTCATGCACATAGTAGATGCTTAATGAATATTTGCTGTAATAAAAAAAAATGCTGGTTTGCATTGTTAGTTATATTTTCATGTGTTTCTAATCTGTCTCTTCAATTAGACTATAAATCCCTTAGGAAGAAGAGCCATATTTTACACATCCTTGATGCAAGAGTCTAGCATAATACATTTCACATTATAGGTATTCTGTCAGTGTTTGTTGTTGGTGATAATAGATTCAAAGGCTGTATTATCTTAAAACCAAGCCTAAAATTGTACTATTTGAAATTTAGACTTTTAGATTACATGAATGAATGAATGAAGGAAGGAATGAATGAAAGCATTAAGTGCTTACTATATGCAAAGCACTCAGTTAAGTGCTGGGGATACAAATAGAATGACCATCTCTGCATTCAAGGAACTAACATTCTAATGGGGGTGGCAATCTGGGATAGACAACACATATGGTAGATTTCAGCTACAGATCAGATGGAAAGGTTCTACAATCCTCTGCGCACAGCAACAGAACAGATGATAATGCCTCCTTAATGTCATTTCCAATGGAAAAAAAAATCTATCAGTTTTTGATATTGAACCAGTGCTTAGAACAGTGCCTGGCACAGAGTAGGCACTTAATAAATGTTTATCGATTGATAGATTTGACAGTGAATGCCAAAGACTTTGCCGACAAGAACTTTCTTTTCTGGGTCTTCAACAGATTTGGTTCTTGTACCCCTACTCTTCTCCAGGGGAAACTTTCATTACTGCTATGTCATTTTCAGTCATGTCTGCTTCTTCCTGACCCCTTTTGGGGTTGTCTTTGGCAAAAAACAGGTGTGGTCTGCCATCTCCTTCTCCACCTCATTTTTATAGAATCTGCAGAAGATGCTAGGCTTCATCTCTATAGAAATTGCTTCCCAGTATCATGACTTTGGACATTGGAATGGAAGTATCGCTTTTGATACTCCATGGAGGAAAGATAGTGGTCAAGGAGGTGGAGATAGCCTGAATTTTCTGGCACATGCTGCTTCCTATCTTTGCTCCAGATGACTTCTTTGGTCCCCATTTAAACGAAAATCCTCTTGGGAGAAGGCATACTTGAAACTTTTATAAATCATTTACTTATAGAAGCTGCTAAGGGTAACAAGCAGAGAACTGGGATGAGTTGAGGTTCTACCTTCAGACACATACTTCTATGAAATTGAGCAAGTGACCACCTATTAGTGCTTCTGGCAACTCTCTGAGACTATAAATTTTGGAGCAGATGCTGATCTGCTTTTGGCAGAGGGAGTATGCCTTCTAGGAATTTCATATAGTAATAAAATCACAGGTCTGTTAAAAAAAATGTAATTTACATTTTTGGGTAAATGAAGCAATAATAATATAGATGACAGTGGAAATAATTATATTAACTCAATTACACAGTGTCCCAGAAGTCACAGTGTACTTTTTTTTGGGTGGGGGGGGGAAGGAAAGCAATCAGGGTTAAGTGACTTGCTCAGAGTCACACAGCTAGTAAGTGTCTGAGGCTGGATTTGAACTCAGGTCCTCTTGACTCCAATGCTCTATCTATTGAGTCACCTAGCTGCCCTCTCATTTTAAGGTTTAATAGCTTAAATAAAAATTAATAGCTTAAATAATTAATAGCTTAAAATTACTGATTTCAAACTTTAATAGGTTAAAACTGCACTAAGACTATCAGGACACTGAGTATACCACTTTGCAATTTATAGGCATAAGGAGAGAGGTTAGAGTATAGAGAGAGACTGACCTATGGCAAGAGCTATAGCTGTGTAGCTCAAAGGGAGGCAGAATAAACATTTCTAGACTCTTCTACCCCTACCCTTCTCCAGGGGAGGCTTTCATTACTTTCCTGTCATTTTCAGTCATGCCTGACTCTGTGATCCCTTTGGGGTTTTTCTTGGGCAAAGATACTAGAGTAGTTCGCCATTTCCTTCTCCAGATCATTTTTACAGATAAGGAAAATAAGGTCAGCAAAGTTATGTAACATGCTCAGGATCACACAGCTTCTAAGTGTGTGAGGCTGGATTTGAACTCAGGAAAAGAGATCTTCTTGATTTGAGGCCTGCCACTCTCACCAGTGCACCACCTAGATGCAACCTAAATATGAGTAAAACCAGCCTCTTCTACCCCTATCTTTCTCCAGGGGAGACTTTCATTACTGTCAGGAGAGGGAAACAGGAAGTTGGGGGCAGAGGACACTCTGATTTCTTCAGAGAGAATGGAGTATTGGGCTAGAATTATATGTATCTGCTCCCTTAAACTGACTAGCGTAGGGGATGTGATCAGGTTCAATCTAACTTCTGATTGCTTTTTCATTACTGGGGAGAAGTGGAGCCCCAAATCTAAGGTTTGACTCCTTTCCCACCTAATATAAGTTTCACAAAGAACACATATAGCAAATATCAAAGAAAACCTAATTACCCAAATTGGTAGCAAAACAGAAATCATAGAAGGTATACAATGATTATTATCCCAACTTTACAGCTAAGGAAACTGAGGTCCTTGAAGCAAGGTGAGTGGCAGATAGTGAAGGGGCAAAGACAGAATTAGAATCCAAGTTTTCTGATCTCCAACACCTTGTTCTTTTCACTAACCACACAGTTTTGGGCTGGAGAAAACTTTGCTTTCTTCACAATTTTTCAGTTAGACCCCACCCAGGCCCCACTCTGAATTACTTTCTCTATTTCTCCTCAACCCCAGCCTAGTAGATTGAAGTGTCGGTGTGTTGTGGGGATGAGACTGGGAGGTGTTCTTTAGAGTTCCCTTTGATTCCTAACTCAAATTGTATTTTCCAGTTATTAAATCTCTCTCTGTCTCTCTGTCTCTCTCTCTCACTCTCTCTCTCACTCTCTCTCTCTTCTATATTTTGCTCTCTCTCAAGCTGTTTCTCCTCTTTCTTGCTGTCTGTCTGTCTCTGTCTGTCTGTCTGTCTCTGTCTCTCTTTCAAAGATCAGAACAGCCTTGAAGACAAATAAAATGAACCAGCCCATGCAATGGGCCTACGATTTCCCCTGCAGTAGTAGCTGGCCTCCCCAGACACCCCTACCCTGAGAGTCACATGAAGAAGAATCAACAGCCCTGCCAGAAATGGTTGCTGTTCCCCAGCAAGCTCAGAGCCAGGTTAATAGCCGAGTTTTGCTGCATCTCTTGGGATCTTTTGCTAGCTGACTGCAAGAAACCTTGTGTGCGTTGTGCAGTAGTTATAGGGAGACATTCAGGTCTGCTCATTTGTTTGGTTTTAATGGGAACCGGAGCCTAAATATCACATTTACCCTATTTTACCCTTTGCAAATAAGCCCAAGAGGACTCAGAGGACCAGATACTGTAGTTAAGAGCTGCCTGTTGCCTGAAGTAATGCCATCTCACTGAGCTGTGCCATTTAGCAAAGGGCAGATTGAGGAATAGGCCAAAAAAAAAAATCATGCTCCAGACAAGCTTACTTTATTCTGAACACAATAGGCTATTTTCTACCTGCTTTCACTGAATTTTTAGGAGCCTTCCAGCCATCACGAGGCTTCCCACGGCTTAGTTGTTCAACTCAATTTTTAAATCTCATGAATAAAATACAAATCTTGTTCAAGGAATATTTTATGAAATCAAAAAATAGATGTTATTAAATTTTCCTGCTCTTGCTCTTCCTCATCTCTCCTTTCCAAACGTAATTGCAGCTCAGGGCAGGAGAACATAATTTCTCTATGTCCTGGCACACTCAGGAGCAAAGAAGCCTGTAGCCAGGACATGGGGCAATGCCGAGAATGGATAGAGATGGAGTTAGGACTCCAAGGTCCCTGAGGCTAGATTTCTCTCTCTTCTATGCTGTGGCTAAAGGAAAAGAATTATAGGAACTACTGAATCATAGAATATGAGAGCTAGGAGGGACCTTAGAGATCACTGAATCCAATTCTCAGTGCCCTGTCCCCTAAACCATTTCATGGACGAGGAAACTGAGACCCAGCAAAGTTAACCAAGTGGTCCAAGGTCATAGAGTTAGAACTCCAGCCTTTCCCTCTTTCCATTACATCATACTGCAATGAAGATCTTTCTATCATACTTATCAGAAATGGAAAAATAATCACTATGTGGAAGGTTTCTGTCAAGTCCTGAAATAAATCAAAGCCATAAGTTGGGAAATACAGCATCTTTAATTGAGATAACAGGTTAGCAGACCTGGCACCCTGGGGAATGCCCAGTGGACTTCCCAACCAAAGACACCCATGAAAAAGTTTTTTTTTTTTTTATAGTCTTAGGAGAAGAGGGGGAAGAGATAGGTGAGGTAGTAAGGCCTGATCATGAGACTCCAGTGGCCCTTGGCAATCAGGGTAAGGAAAACCACTTCATTCTGGCTGGTTTGCCCTTCATTCCATGAATCCCAATGGAAGAGGGTAAAGATCAGGCACTCAGATCCAGCACAAACTAGGTTCCTTTACAAGGTATAATCCCAGAGTGGGGAAACTTAGGGTATGGTTCAGCTCAACCTAATCTAGAGCAAATACCTTAAGACTAGGAATGAAAGGACGTTACTGAAATTCTGACATTACTAGGCTCATTAAGGAATGGCAAGTGATATTGCATTTCATATTAACAATTTCTGTCCTTATATTAACAATCATATTAATAATTTTCTATCACTTCAAACTCAACTTCTTTATTCCCTACCTCTCTAGTATTCATCTTTTTTTTAAGGTCAGAATTTTCCATTATTTCCAAAATCAATTGCTACACCCATGACTAAAACTAAATGCCATGGCTCTCTCAGCCAGATTTTTCAGGCCATCCCTCTACTTCTAGGCAGGTTTTACTTAAACCATAACAGCCTAATGACTGTCTCTTCTGTTCCAGAACCTCCCTTGGTCACTTGATCCAGCTTTGAGTCCTCACATCTTGAGTAGCTCTTAAATTGAGCTTCTAAGTCTATTTCCTATGGCCTAGCCTTTTTTGATGTTTAACAAAAATCCCATCAGTAGTATATAAGCCCTTGGTGAATACAGCAGAAAGATTGACTGAGTGATAAATGGGCTACCTTTCCAATGGGTCAGCCTACCAATGGAATACTTTGAAATTGTTACATAAAGGAAAAGTCCCTAAACTAATAAATGAGGAGAAATGAAGTACAGTGGAAAATATATTCAATTTAGAGTAGAGAACTAGGGTTTAATCTTGGCTCTGCTACTTTCATATATGACCTTGGACAGGTCATCTAAGTTCTCTGGGGTTCAGTTTCCTCATCTGCAAAATGAAGTTGGACTACATGAAGTTTTAAGGTCCCTTCCAGCTCTTATTCAATAGTAGCAACAATCAAAATGTATAATCTTTATATCAGAAGATCCCTTATACTACAAAGTACATCAGGAGTATTTTTCGAGACTGCTTATGAAGGTTACTTCCTGTCCCACAAAGACTGGCCTCTGGACTCAAGTGGACATGGAGGCTTGGACACTGCCAGTTCCTTCCTGCTTTTGACTGACTTCCTCAGCCCTCGGGTCACTCTAGCTGCCTCCTGGCTTGAGTGACTGGAGGGGAGGTGGCTGGACTCTCCATTGCCACTATCTTCTATTGATAATTCCCTTGACTTCCACCAACTCCAGCAGAAACTTTTCTCCAATATTCACCTCTTGCTTCCTGACACAGTTCTTTGGCTCCAGGATTTTCCAGGTCATACATCTTCCTCCTGTCCTGCCGTGAGCCTGGCTGCCTGGGCAACCTCTCAGGATGTAGCAACTGTTGAAATGCTTCCCTTAGAGAGCTTTCCTTCTCCCCCAATCCCGTCCCTCACCTACCACCCAGTTGCTGAAGACTTCCCCTCAAAGGTTACCTTCCACCTACTCTGTTTGTAACTTGTAGGGTACTTAATTATTATATTTACAGATTGTTTACCCCTCCACACTTGAATGAATGCTCCTTGAAGGCAGCTATTGTTTTTACCTTTCTTTGAATCCCCGGCACTTAGTTTTTGGCACGATCTTTGTTGATGGATTCTCATTTTTTGGCTCATTGTCTTCAACTAGATGATCTGGGAACTTCAGTATCTGACATCATACCAGAAGCAATCACCACATCCTTTTATAAGTTTAAAGATTCATATGGCTGAACAGATTTAGTTACCAGGTAATAGAAACAGACAGAATGCTTATTAGAACTCTTAGGAATTAATGGTATCTCCCAATGATCCCTCTCCCCAGGGAACTGCACATCTCAGGGACTTACAGTACCATTAGCTACTATAAATAGTAGATGTTTAACAACCAGCTTTCCAAAATAAAAAAAGAGAGAGAGAAAGAAAACACACAAAGGACACACTTTAAGCACAATCTGCATTAACATTTTTACCATCATTTCCTTAAGTTTAGACAATTGATAAAATAATAAATCAAGCCCTGATTTGTAGCCTTTGCTGATTTTGGAGGTGGAAAAGTTCATACTGAAAATGTAATAATTGTCTCTTGGCACAATTTTTGTCTGGTTTGAGCTGGCTCCAGCACATGCCTGACATCCAGGATAGGTTCCAGTAGGATGTAGTTGGGGTTATCTCCTCAGTGTAGTTGTTCCTCTTCACAGACCTCTGTAACCTTGCTTTCTGCAGCTCTCCTCAGTTCTCAAAGGTGGTAGTAACTCATTGAACCTACCATTCCCCTTCACCCCTTTTATAGCTTTGTGGTTCTTCTTCCTGCCATTCTCCTGAATCTCCAGCAGATGGTGCACACTCCTTTTTCTAAGGATTCCTTTTTCCTAGGGGAATGAGCCTGCTTTAAAAAAAAAAATGGCGGATAAGGAAGACAATTCATAGGATCTGTCATGGCCTAGTATGTTTACAGCTTGAAAACAATTAGAATATCTCCATGTTTCTGAAGTCTTCTTTTGTACACACAGTCCCACAGACTCAGCTTCCACAAATGAGATCTCCCATTGAATTAGAAAAAAAAAAAAACTCCTATTGCCCCATATAAGCATCTTCCATTCCAAAAATCAAAACATAACTAAACAAAACAACAAAATAACCTTAATTCATAGTGGCTCATTAGCATTTACATGCTTGTGCCCTTTTTTCTAGCACCTGATCAGTATGCCTTTCACTTGTGGCAGCACCTCCAAGTGGGTCTACGGATTTTGTAGAGGAAGCACCCTATTCTGACTCTGCTTGCCCCTCCATTGATCTGCAAAGCTTCTCTAGGTTACTTAAATTACGTCGATTGGTTTCCAAAACTTCTACAAGAGAGAAAAGGAAAGAGATGAACCTTCCTTCTAGTACTTCCAGAGCTCTGGGGAAAAACATATTTGTAATCCACATTATACATATATGGTACCTGGCTAATGCTTAAATATGTTTTGCCTAACTTTGTATGTATAATAGGTACCGTATTTCTTGCCTTCTTAATGGATAGAGGAGGGGCTGGAGGAAGGGAAAGAATTTAGAACTTAAAATAAAAATAAAACTTAAAAAACTCATATATATGTACATATGTTCCTTTAATATTACAAAATGCTTTTTAAAATGAAGTACTTTCATTATTCCATTGAAGGCTTATTTATATGGGTCAGTTTATCTTTCCACTTAGACAGAGGGTATTATAGCCAGTCTTATATCCTCTGGCAATAATAATTGACTTTCCTTCTCCCTAAATACCCCAGTAAATGCCATCTTTACATATGAGAATAGCTGCAATTACTTAAAATTCAGTTCAATTAGTATTCAATTGTTGCCCAGTTACTTCTACCAAGTAAGTCTAGAAGACAGGTTCTTAACCTGGTGTTTGTAAATTAAAACAAAAAAAATTGATAATTGCATTTCAATATAATTGGTTTCTTCACAGTCCCCCAGTACACATCATAGGCATTTAATAAATCCTTGCTGACTTTGTAATTCTATGTATTTTATTTTATATATTTAAAAAATTATTCTGGGAAGGGTTCATAGGCTTCACCAAATGGTCAAGGGGAACTATGATCCTTTAATCTTAAAGGTTAAGATCCTCTGATCTAGAACTAAGTCATCTATCAGCTTAAAAAACCTGGAGAAAGGCAAACATGGCATAGGGGAGAAAGCACCAGAGTTGAGTCTGAAATTCTGGTTTAAATCTGTCTCAAACACTTACTGGCTATGTGACTCTCTCAAGTCATTTAACCCCTTTGGGACTCAGCTTGGAGGAGAAAGGGATACCTCTTTCTCAGCTGGTTTTCTTTCCTCCACTTCTACTTTGAGACGAGGAGGACCTTATGAGCTCTGAAGCATCTGGAGAATTTTGGACCTCCCAACTTCTCCTATGGCCTAGTAGTGGCATTAAAAGCTAGGGAAAGACTGGACAGAGATCCACAGCACTTCAAAGAGCCCAGTGAAGAAACCATATCAAGTCAAAGAAGAACTTCTTGAATAACCTACAAAGGGAAGGAAAGGACTTCTAGGAGCTATGAATTACCTCTTTGTCAAATATGCTTTCTAAGCTTGAGCCCACTTTCCTCTAGACTCTATGTTCTTGCTGAAGAATGTGTCACAGACTTTTGGAGGATATTTTATATCAACTACTGTATTATGTACCAATGTAGTAAAAAAAAAAATCAAAAAGCTACTGAAGGTTAACTGACCAAATTGATCCCAATTATTATATTGGATTCAAGATGATGATCACATTAGGGAAAGTCACTTTACCACCCCTACAAGCTACTCCCAGAATCCTGGGGGATGCAGCATCTACCTTCTGGGGACATAACCCATCAGCAAGTGTGAGAATTGAGGTTGCCACCTCAGAGCACATGTAATAAGGGAGTTGGATCTGATGATTTCCAATGTCTCTTCTAGTTCTAAATCTGTAATTTCATGATATCTCAGTTTCCACTACTTTAAAATACAGGGGTTGAACTCAATGGCCTCTAAGGTCCTTTCCAATTCCAGTCTAAAATTTTATTTTAGATGGATGATATAAGGATAATTTGTGAAGGGGACTGGATAAGACCCATATAGAAAGAATAAATAGGTTGAAATCTTCCCATATGTCAATTATGATCATAAACCATTGAAGTCTATGTTATCTGCAAATCTTAAACTGTACTCTATATTGGGCATATAGCAATTGATAATAAAGCCTTTTTGACTGTGAGTGAGGTACTAGAAAACCTCTGGGCTGAGACACAGAGAGTTTTTCCATGGCCGGAAGGCAGAAGAGAGAAGGAAGGGAGTCTCTCCCCACTATTTAGGGGAAATTTGGTTTTTTTTGTATACATTGGGTCCACATTTAGGGTCTCCTGCATATTCTCTATCCCCTTTATTGCTTTACCACCGTAACAAACTGCTTCCTTTGCAGTGTGCGTCCCATCTCTTAGACTGTCATCTCTGCCAAGCCAAGTGCTCAGAAACTATCACAGAGCAGTATCTTCTTTCCTCCATCAGCCCCTGGTGCTGCAGTTTTGAGAATTACCTGGGGGGCCCAGAGAACTCCCTGCTAGAATTTACTGTAGTGATCTTAATTAAATTAATATTCCTGAGTACAGGGCTGCTGGGAACTGGGGCTGGTGTGAGGTTCATCGACTTTCACTTAGAGGGGAAAGTTTCCCGTGTTCACTCTCTTGAGACAGCATGAAAAATTTATGACAGAAGCAGGATTACTAGTGCTAGAGGCAATGGTATCCCCGTGCAATTAAATCACTTTAAAGTTTCTCTTCCCCCCCCCCCCCCCCACTTCATTTAGGAAACAATACCCAAAGTAACTCCTTTCTGCTTTGCAACGGTAAGCTTGAATGCCCTGTAAACAGCTGATTACCCTTAACTAGGCAATGGTTGGTGTACAAGTTTTCTGCAAGATGGAATTTTAAAAGACAAAATCTTTCAGAAACTCTAATTACTGAGATAGTTGATCAGTAACAGTCAGTGAAGAAATGTTTGAATGGGAAATATACGTCCAAGGACAGTAGGAGGCAGCAGGGTGTAAGGGGAAGAAACACAAGACTAAGAAGCAGGAGCCTTTCTTTCTAAATCCAAGCTCTGCCACTACAAGCTTGCTGGGTGACCTGGGGAAATCAGTTCAGCTGCTCTGGTCTGCAGGTAGTTTCTCACAACATCAGTAACATTGATTGATTGCCTATGGTGTGAGGTCCACAGTCCTAGGTGTCATAAAGTAGGGACTTGCATGGATGGAAGAGGTGAAAGATCAGCAGCCTGCATTGTGAGATTCAAATGAGATGAGGGCTAGGAAATAGAAAATGGAAGATGCGAAATCTTTTACAGAAATTGCAAATGGACAGTGAGCTAGACTCCACATTGTACAGGTGAAATAAAGTGAGTTGGATTATCTTTGGAAAATTTCGAAGGTCTTTTTTTTTTTTAATGACCCCAGAGGATCATTTTGAAATACCAATATTTTTTCAGTGATATAACTGAAAGACTTAGCCTATAGCTAAAAGTCATATTGTGCTATTGTCTCTGAAGAACTGAAGTTGAGAGTCACCCAAATGGCAATGCAGAGGCTCATGGCAAGTAGGCTACAGCATCTGACAAAAAAAAAGTAATTAGTAAAGAAAAAAAAGAATTAGTAAAGGAAAGTTGTATGAGGAATGTTATCAGAGAAATGTGTGAAGGGAAAAGTAGATGGGTTAGCCACATCGAAAGAGCAAGGGATAATCAACAGACAGCTTGTGTGTACCATTGGTAACCTCAAAATGTGAAGAGAACTCTTATGAACAAGATATGTAAGGACTTCCACCACATTGGGTATCTCTCCCTCCAATGACAAACTTAGGTTATATGGACAAGGATCACACAGGATGGGGAAGCTGAAGGACGAGCTTCTGAATCATTGATATCATTTGCTCTGACACTATGCACTCAGATCCCTAGGGATTGCCATTTGACCTATCAATGCATCCAAAGGATCCCTTGGTCTTTCTATCTACCCAGCTCCCTTACTGTAAGGACTATCATAAAGCCAGACCTCTTGACGTGTTGTTTCACCCAATTAGAATGTTAGAACCTTCGAAGCAGGGGCTATCTCAATTTTCCTTTTTTTCTTTTAAGAAAATGTTTAGCTCTATTTTTTTTTTAGCACAGTGCTAGGCACATAGCACTGAGTAAACATATTTCATTTTTCTTGATTACTAACAACCCTCCTTAGATAAATGATTTAACCTCTCTGTACCTCAACGTTCTTACTTGTAAAATGAGAGGATTGGACTACATGGTTTGTAAGGCCCCATACACCTCTAAAACTATGATCTGAGAGAAAGATAGAGACAGATAGACAAAGAGACAGAGAGAGACACACAGAGAGAAAGACAGAAGAAAGAGACAGAGAAGAAGACAAAGATTTAATATATAGATAGACAAATGGTAATATGCATTCAGCTTGTGGTTCAATGGTGAGTTCTGCTGTGGCCAGTGTCTGGCACAAAGTAGGTATTTAATAAATACATGTTGACTGATAGACTAAAGTGAATATCCATACATAATTCACTTCTGCTTTTGGGGTTTTATCTATTAATTTCATCTCAATTCACAAATGTTACTGTTTCCCAGTTTCCCTTTTACAGGAGGGATTCTTTTTTTTTTCACTCCTTTTTCTTTTTTCTTTCCTTTTTTTTTAAATGAGAGACTATTATCTGCTGGTAGTTCATCTTAAACCAGTAAAGGTAAAGCTGTTTGGTTTCATTGAGTTTTATTCCAGGAGAACAAGAGAATAAAAGATGAAGGGTGCACAAGTTCATGGGATTTAAGTAAGAAGTAACTAGACCCTAAAATTTAGACCTCAGAGAAGTGAACCAAAGAATCTCAACTTCATGGATGTCATAGCTGCACTAAGACTTTCAGTCATATCTTGTTAGGCATAATCTCTCTTGCCCTGATCACATTGGAGTCTACATGAACTGACTTGAAAATGTGAGTGCTGCAAACAGAAGATTAGGAATCGTGTTGAATGGCATATTCACCTTTCACAAGCTTTGCTGCTCTGAGAGCTTATAAAATAATATTCTCCTTTATCTAAAGGCAGAAGGGCTTCCCATTTCTCCCCCCCCTCCACAACCCCCAAAAGTGTTCTTTATTTTTTTCCTTCCTTTCCACCATAGGATGGCATGTGCTTGTGTAATCAGAGAGCCAGCTTCCCAGACTGCACTGCGGGCAGAGCGAAGGAAGGGATAAGGCTCTGGGAAGTAATGATACCTCAAACACTAGTTATCTCCCAACGGTTAGACCCTGGTTGAGCTACCCCCGTCCTCTGCAAAACCCCAGAAAAGAAGAGTGGCTTATTGACCATTTTTAAAAGTTAGACCTTTTCAAAGAGATGCCCCAGGCAAAACATTCTTCCTTTCCCATTTCTCTAAAACTAATGACTCTTCCTCATAAAGTTTGACAATGAGAGTTGTTTCAAGAGCCTGGGGAGTTTGCTGGCAGCCACACTGGCATGTAGCCTCTGGTTGTATGTGGGCTGTATGCTATGGGTGCAAATTGCTTGATTCTAAACTCCACTAGGCCTGACATCCATCCCAGCATCCTGTAATCAAAAGTGAAATACAGATCAGCCTTCCTGAGCTAAGTACCTCAGATGCCTTGCCCCATATTCAAGGGATAGGGAAAACCTCTGTGTTTCTGGTGTCACCTATTCTTTTTTGGTTGGATGGTAGGACAAACTGCGGATTTTCCTTAAAGAACCTTGCCCTCCCATACCCAAATGAAGTTAGAAAATTGTTTTTTATCTCTTGCCTAGACCAGGGAGGAGATGGAGGGTGCAGGTCTTAAGGTCACCTAACTCTTGGAGATGAAAAGGCCTTCACCATTTTGTCTACCAAGGATGAAGTACTGCAAGGTGTGTGTGTGTGTGTGTGTGTGTGTGTGTGAGAGAGAGAGAGAGACAGAGAGAGAGAGAGAGAGAGTGTGAGAGAGAGCTATCTTTTCTCCTCACTCTCCCTTCCCCAACCCTTTTTCCTCTCTCAGGAGAGCTAGTGAATGACAGGAGAGGGGAGTGAGGAATGGGGAAAAAGGAAGAAGCTGACAAGGTCGGCATTACTTTCCATCCCCAACAGGTGATTTTGCCCTTGAGGGAACCCACAGGCTTTTGAAGACCAGGCATTTACAGGAAGAATGAACGCCAGGGTTTGTACAATTGTCTCTTCATGCATTATAAAGAATTTCATCCCATTATGAGGTTTTAGACACAAAACCAGAGAAACCTGAACTGGTCTGGAGGATCAAAGTTGTGGTCTAGCAGTCCTTTTCAGGCAAGTAATGATTATTGAGCAATATATACTTATAAGGTTGGGAGTCTCTGTCTTCATGTTAAGGACAATGTGGCAGTTACATCTGTGTTTTCATTAATTCAATTCAACAGTTGAATTCAGTACCTATATATTATGCACAAATCCCTATACTATGCCCTGTGGGTCATACAAAGATGAATAAAGCATGACCATTATCCTCAGGGAGTTTATACTGGCAGGGAGACTGAGACACTTATATAGTACTCATGCTATAAGGGAGAACATGATAAGTAACATAAGAGAAATAAAAAAAAAGTACTATGGGAGCTCTGGGAAGGAAGATATGTAATCTATTAAGGGGTAGAGGAGGGGATCTGCAAGGTCTTTATGGAGGAGTTGGCATTTAAGTTAAGCCTTGAAGGATATTTAAAGGTGAAATGTGGGGCAATCCTTTTTTTTTAACCCTGTTCTTTGCATGCCAAAATCTTCATGTTGATAATCATTAAGTATGCAATAAAACAAAAAAAAATTTTAAAAAAAAGAACTGTGGGAAGGGTGGCAGTAGGGAGGGCAGAAAGAATAGCATAAACAAAGGCATGGAGGTAGAGAAGACAGAAGTTTAGGGAGCAATAAGCAATATAGTTTGACTGGAGTATAGTGTATGTGTAGGAGAGTAAGTAGTTAGATATAAGGCTGGACAAAGGAGTCCTCATGTGAAGGACCTTGAATACCAGACTAAGACACTTAACCTTTATTCTGAATTGATCTTTTTCTATCATTAGTCTTCCTTTTGACATCTCACAGTACATCCCCACATCTCTTATATTGTTTATCAGTCTCTGACAACAAAGTGTGTGGTGAGAATACATCTTCTTTGTTCCTAAAGCTATCATTGTACCTACTGCAAGGTAATATATCCTGCAGTATTATTCTGCTCGTTTGTGGGACATATTTTACTCATGAGAATCCTAATGAAAGCATTACAGTCTCCGTTTCAATGGCATTCCTATCTTGTGCATAAGAAGCCCATAATCCCTTGGATGAGTGCTCAGAGGGCCATGTCAGAAATTTTCAAAGCAAGGTACTCCCAGCAACACAGAGGGTACTGACCCAACTTCAAGGAGTTACATAAAATCATAAAGAATCTGAAATCTAAAAGGGACCATTCTATAGTTCCCCCCTCCCAACACATACACACACAAACACACACACACACACACACACACACACACACACACACACTGAAAAAAACAACAAACTAATCAAATCAGAGAAGAAAGTGATTTGAGTAAGTCATGCAAAGAGTTAGAGACAGAGAACACAAGATTCCTGACTCCCAATTTCACATTTACAGTACTAGCCAGTACAACAGTCACTCTTGGCACAGCATTTTATACCCATTGTAGGTGGCGTGGTGGGGATGGTGGTGTAAAATAGTAACTTCAGTGATGATGGTTATGCTAACCTGAAGGCAGGGCTAGCTCTACACACAGATGTACTTTGAGGCAAGCCAAAGTGTACCTCTGTTTCCAAACATCTCCCCTTCCAGTCTTCCACAGTGCCTGAAGTCCTCACTAGAGACACTACTTATATAAAGGAACCATCTTCAGAAGAACAATTTAAAAGCAAATAAATTATTTGGGAGGAGGCAATAGATCAACCCTTTCATACCCAGTAGTTCAGGACCTGTCTGATTGGAAATTCCTTGTGGGCAGGGATTTGATTTTATATTTCTGTGCTTTCAGCACCTAGCACAGTGATAGGAACATAGGGGGCCTTTAATACTTAATAATAATAATTATTTTATATAACATTCCATCTCCAATCTCTGTGCCTTTCTTAAGACTCTCACATACTTATGTACACCCTGCTCCCTTCCATCTCTTAGAATCTAAAGCTTCCTTTAAGATTCACTTCAAGTGCACCTCCTACCAGAGGCCTGCAGAATCTCTCTTCTTTGTAGTACCATAAATCTGAAGCAGGAAGAGGCCTTGTAGTTCACCTCCTTCCTTTGCATGTGAATAAACTAATGCCCAGTGAAACTCTGACTTGCCCAAGGTCACATGCTAGAAAGCATCAGTTACAGGATTTGAACCTAGGTTCTCTGACTCTTGAGTCAGCACTCTTGCCCTTTGCTGAGGGCATTTTGCATTTATTTTGTATATATATTTTATGAAGAGATAGAAAGGTGTGGTGGATAGAGTCTGGGAGTTGGGAAGACAAACACTGCCTCTAATTCATGGTGGCTGTGTAATTCTGGGCAAGACACAACTTCTTAATGCCCCAGGGAATTTAGAGACTACAAAAGCATGGAACAAGTATTGATATGCATAGGTAGAGGGAGTTACCTTATTAGGAATTCCCTATACCAATGAAAAGGCAACTAGGAGGTGCAATGGATAGAGTGCCAGACCGGAGGTAGGCCTGAGGTCTCAGACACTTACTAGCTGTGTGATCCTAGGCAAGTCACTTAACCCTGTCAGCCTCAGTTTTTCATCTATAAGCAGAAAAAAAAAAAAGAGCTGGAGAAGGAAATGGCAAACAACTCCAGTATCTTTACCAAGAAAGCCCCAAATGGGGTTACAAAGACTAAGACGTTACTGAAAACCACAGAATGAAATACTAGTGAAATCACAATGTGTATATATATATATATATGTAAATATATGTGTATATATATATGTAAATATATATGTATATGTGTGTATATATATATATATATATAATATTTACTTACATTTGTGCAAATTGTTTTACCAATAAGATTTTTCTCTTGACGGTTGGAACTGTTTCATTTTTGTATTCTCTTAGATCTCCAGTACATAACACAGTAATTGACACATAGTAGGTACTCAATAAATGCTTCTTGGACTAGATTGAATTGAATCAAATTGACTCCTGGGTCAGTATTTTTCATTATCTCAAAGATGTGTTGGATAAATAGATTTGGGGTCTATGCAACTCAGGGTGTCCCCACCACAACCAGCCATTTGATAATTCATATATCCCCTCCCTAGGGGACCACTTGGACAAATATAGCTTCTCTTTCAATCCCCACCCTCCCTTCTCTCTCTCTCCCTTCTCTGTCTTTTCCCACTACTGTTTCTCACCTTTCTTTCTTTCTTTCTTTCTTTCTGTATCTCTTCATGTCTCTCTTTTTCTGTCTTTTTTTGCCTGTATTTCTCTGTCTTTCTCTTTCTCCCCCCCACCTGACCTTCAAACATACACAAACCCACGCAGAACAATCACTGTACAAAGAAACCTGAATCTCCATCTTCTCCTCTTGAGATGAATAACATCACTGGGAATGAAGAATAGGTCTCCTATCCTACTAGAATCTGGTCTGAGTGCTTAATTTAAAGGAGTCCCAATATCTTAACGAATGATTTAGTTCTCTAAAAAGACTGCCTTAAAGAAGGTTTTCCCCTTATCTCTGGAACTGCCACGACTACATGTGCGACAATAAATTCTTCTCTCTGTTTGTAAATCGTGCATATTGTTCGGTAAAGCAGCCCCCTCAGGCCCACTGAAGCTAGCCTCTTAAAGCCTCCTGTTCTCCCCTCTCTGATGAGTATATCTTACCCAGGTAGTGAGCCATTCACACTGTATACTGTTGCAGCTTGTCGGCAGTGGAGGTGGTAGGTGGCTAAGGCTGGATCCTGCGTTTTTGCTTTTTTATTTTCACAGAGGAAATATGTACCTGCTGCCTGCTCTGTTTGCTAAAAACAGGGAACAGAAAAGAAAGACAACCTGTTTAGCAAGGACTGTAACAGTGAGATCGAGAGACGAATTCAGGGGCGCTGATGTGGCTTGCTCAAAGTCAGCAGCATATCTGGCCAAAGCCAGCCGACCTAATATTGGGGCTTGACTCAGAGAGTTATCTCCCAGCCCGAGCAAAGGGGGCTGCAGTAGTAGAGACTGTTCAGTAATTGGCATCAGGGAAGTAGGCGCCTATTAAGGCAGAAGGAAAAGACAGAACCGCCCGAACGATAGAGGTCAAAAAGAGTCAGCTTTACACCATCACTGACCTTGAAGCCCTTCTCTCTCTGTCTGATTAAGGCAAAAAATATTTAGTTAGATAGTCTCTTTGTCCTCCACATGGATAAGCATGTGAAACATGAAAAAATCGATACAAGCTGTCTCCGGTTTAACCAGAATGTTACAGTGGATAGGTTTATGAAATCTCTAGGAGGGGAGCACACCGGCTGGCTCGCTCCAGCAGATGCTGCGAAGTTTGACTGAAATGGATCGTATGATTATTGGAATGTTACTTTCTCCTGTACCGTGCAACCGAGAGAAAATGGGGAGGGGGATGTTTTGTTCTTCCCTCCATCATCACTTCTTCCGGGCCTTCTCTTTTCTTCCCTTTCTCATTTTGATCCTTTCCCCTAACCCCCTCCCTAAGCCGCCCCCCCCCAGCTTTTTTTTTTTTTCCCTTTTCTAACCTGCTGAAAGGGCTGCACGGTTTTCTTAAGCGAACAGACCCTTGGAATAGAATGGAATAAAATAGAATAGAGTAAAAATCGTCCACTGCGAATTGGGGGAGGGATGCGGGGGAGGGGAAGGGGACTGGTGAAGGAGGCAGATGGTCTCGCTTTACTATGCAGGTGCTGTTCAGCAATTTTTTCCCACCAGTGAAGCTGCTGCACTCCGCACAATGTTTTCCCAATTCACTAGACAATCAGGCAGAGCACAACACGGGCGCGGCGCGCAGCTACAGTGTGCTGAGACAGCAGGTTATCGCCGGTGACTCTGAAGCCAGCTGACATCTGACATGAACTCCTGGCATGCTGACTTTTTAAAAAATCGATGGGGACAGACCTCAGAGTAACCGAAAGCGCTGTGAAGTTTAACACTGGCGAGGCGAGTGCGGGCCTTGATTGGCTGGCTGGACCCAGAAGGTCAGGGGAGAGAGGCAGTCGCTCCTCATCAGTAGGAACAGAGGCAGATTATTATTTTTTAAAAAAGACCGCTCTGAAGTTTCATAGCCCACTGTTCAGGGAGGGAGTTGAGCTGCTGCGCTGTCTAATGGGCACTAGACCTCCTCTTTATTAATACAACCTTAAACAAAGGATGAAGGATGTATACGAGGCGCTGAGGAGGGCCCAGCGGAGAACCATAAAGCAGCCACTTGACCTCGATTCTGATAATTTTGTTGAACTTCCTTGAAACGTCCACACCGCCCCCCCCCAGCCCTCCGCTACAGCCAGCACGCAGCAGTGATGCTCTTTTGTACCAGCATTCTGGGAAGGTCAAAAAGGAAAGGAGAGGCTCTCAAGGTGTGGAATTTTGTCAATGAAGTCACTACTCACAACTTACATACTGAATCGTCAGCAAGGCCAGGGCTAACTATTGGGTCCAAATTATACTTCCCCTTTTATTGAATATCTCTGTGTCCTTTTCCTGCAAGTCATAACCATATTGAGCTTTTTTTGAAGTAAAGTTTGGTCAACAGAGAAATGTTAAAGCACTGCATCTGGTTATAGGTTTTCCTTGGCCTTAGGCACTGGCAGTGAACAAGAGGCAAGTGACTTCATCTCCCTGAGCCTTAGTTTCCTCACCTGTAAAATAAAGGATTAGACTAGGCAACTAGGTGGTTTTGGAGAAGAGGAAACCCAAATTCAAAATATGCCTCAAATACATGCTAGCTTGTGTGATCCTGGGCAAGTCATTTAACCTCTCTTAGCCTCAGTTCCTTCATCTGTAAAATGGGAATAATAATACCAATAATAGTACCTACCTCACAGGGTGGTTGTGAGGATGAAATGAGATAACATATGCAAAGCATTTTGCACACCTTGGAGCCACCTAGCTATTGTGTTCCAAGAGATGCCTTATACCTTTGAATGCTATAATCCCATGGTGTGGACCCCAAAGTTAGTTTTCCCCAGGTTATACAAACACAAATGATAATATTTAATTAAAGGATACTGTATTAGGAGCAGAATGAGAAAACATGCCTCCATTTGACCTTGTCTCTTTTAGAACAAAATGGTAGAACCATTGTTACCTTTCCATGAGTTTTTAAACCCGGGTTCTCATGCTCCCAAGAGTTCCATGGATAGATTTCAAGGGGTTTATGAACCTGAACCAGAAAAAATTTTCTTTCACTAACCTCCAACTGAAATTTAGCATTTGCTTCAATTATTAAAAACACTATACTGAGAAAGGATTCATAGGTTTTACTAGACTATGAAAGGGGGTCTGCGACACAAAAAAGGTTAAGAAACCCTAATGTAGCTCCAAACTCCCTTGTTTTAAAGATGAAGAATTGGAGACCTGAAGAGCCTCAGTTTGTGTAGATAATTATGCTATTTTAGCAAAACAAGCAAAAAAATTATAGGAACATATTATACACATTTTTTTAACATTCTACAATTCTAAAAAATATTTTTTAAAAGAAAGGAAGGGTACTTGCTTTGTGTAGATAATTGTACTCTTTAGCAAAAGAAACGAAACTATGCAGGAACAAATCATGTACTTTTTTTTTTTACATTCTATAATTCTAAGATTTTTTTGGGGGGGGAAGTGGTTGCTTCGTGTTTTTTAGTACAAATGATACTTTCTCTTTACTTTGGCATCTTAGTGCACAGGTCATAACCACACTGAGCCAGTTGGGGGCACTGAGCCATTTATGGATGCTAAGGCTCCAGCTGTGAGTTCCCTGCCCTACACCAACTCCCTCTCCTATTCAGTTACTCACAAGGGCACCAAGCAGCAGTCTAAGGATAGGATTGTGTCCAGGCATCTTTTGATTCCTCACATTGTTGCTACAAACTTTCTTTTTACATTGGGTCAGTGGAAAAAAGGCAGAAAAGGGGGACAGATGCAGCCTTTTTCCAGTATTCCTATATCCCCTGACACTGACTGGGTAAGCTGTCAATCAGCTCAAAGCTAGCGATTATATATCAGCCATCTTGCAAATTACAGGACATTTCAAATCAGCATTTTTATGTACTTGATGACTATGCCAGGGACCCCAATAGTGCAAAAATTCCTTCATTCAGCCCTGCCTGCATATATTTAAATTTGCCTAGTGCACAGCTTGGTCCTCTTTGCTCTCTGAAGGTCAAGGAGGAGCTCAAGAGGTTTAATCTACAAGCCCAGCAGATGGATTTCATAGCTTATAGTTTCTCTGCCATGTCTGGACCACAAGAAAATGAATCTGCTGAAAACAGTTGATAGGACCGGTAGTTCAGGTAGATGTACACATCCTTCTAGAGGAGACTAGCTTCTTTCCTCCATATATTTAAGTTGGGCAGGAATAAATTACCCTTAATGAACCAAGCAATCAACAAGTCTTTACTGAATGCCTCTTATGTGTCTAACATGGAAAGATATACTGAAAACAATACTAACTGACAAGTATTTGAAGGGCTCTCTGGTAGAAGAGGGATGAAAATCTTTCTATTTGGTCCCAGAGGGAAGAGCTGGGAAGGAGTAATGGATGAAAATCTCAAAGATGCAAATTTAAGCTTAAAGTCATGGAGGATGGAGAGGAAGACAAGAAACTTTGAACAATCAGAGCTATCCGAAAGGGGAATGGGCTGCCTTTAGGGGTATTGGTATCTCCTTCATTGGAGGTCCACAAGTAGAGTCTGGATGACCATTTGTCAGCAATAATATAATTAGAATTCCTTTTGGGGTATGGATTGGAAAAATTGGCTGCTGAGGTCTCTTCCAATTCTAAAATTTATTCTATGATTTGTCTAGTGCCTTAAAATGTCAAAGCTTTAGATAGATGTTACTACATATAACTCTCTCAACAACCCTATGGGAGTATTAATGGTATTATTACCGCCCCCTTTTTGCACACAAGTAATAAGTATCAAGGGTGGGATTTGAATTCAGGTCTTCTTGACTCCAAGTCCAGCACTCTGTCCATTATGCTGTGTTGTTTGCCCAGCAGGAAAAAAAAAAGTGATATCTCCCTTATCTGAACTTTTATAACACTTATTAGCATAGAACAGTAGAATGAGCACTGAATTTGGAGTCAGAAAACCTGGGTTCAAATCCTGCCTTTGACATTTACTGTTCACATGACCAATCCAATACAATCTAATAAACATTTATTAAGCACATACTATTAATCAGGCATTTAAGCTCTGAAGATACAACTGACAAAAAGAAAGTCTCTGCCCTGTAAGAGCTTACAATCTAATGCTGGGGTGGGTGGGGGAAACAACATGCAAAAGGACCTTGGTCAAGTCAATTAATTTTTCTGAGTTTTAGTTTTCTCACTTGTAAAATGAAGCAGGTTGAACTGAATGGTCTCTAAGGTGTTATTCAGTCCTAAATCTATTATTCTCTTTGATTTTCTGACTTGTACTTCTCACCTGATACTGAGAGCCTATATTGCTTCAAATGGTTAATTATATTACCATGTTTTTATGCTATGTGTCCCATAAAGTCCATAATAAGCTCCTTATGGTCAGGGCCCATACCTTATATATCTTTGTCTTCTCCAGAGTGCCTAAGTTGGTGCTACGCACATAGCAAGCATTTAATAGATACTTGATGGCGATGATAAAAATGCTTCCTAGAAGTGAAGCATTTTAAAATATTTAAAATTTTAAATTTATTTTAAAATAAAGTCAGACTTATATGGAAGGGTCCCACACTATCTTTTTCCTATGGCTTGCCCGAGTAAAAGCAAAGTCTTGCCTTCTCTGCTGCCATCTGTGATAGAAACAGGAACCACAAAGGATTTTCTGACTCTAAGTCATAAAATATATTTCAAATTTGGTACAGTGTGAGGAGAACATTGGTGGAGGGTGACACAAATGATTTGTGGAGAATGTAGTAGAGGCAAAAAATGACATGGAGGTGATGGTAATTCTTCCAAATTGGGTTCTGAATAAATTAGAGAGAAAAAAAAAAGACTAAAAGGTAAGAAGAGTGGCCAGTTGGTGGAGAGGGAGGCACTTAGGAAGAGTCAGAGTAAACCACAATGGTGTCGGGGAAAATACTGAAGAAGAGCTAATGGCCTAGCTTTGGATTCCTTTGATTTATTCCTTTTAAAATCAATATTAAAGGAAATAATAATAATAATAATGATATTGACTTTTTGAGGGCAATGGGGTCCAGAGCTGTGATTTCAATAGTGTATTGGACTTTCCAGTACGGCAACACTTTCCTCCGATGGGGATTGGATCGGTAATTCATCCTTAAACTGGCCATAAATCTAGAGCTGGAGGGGGCATCAGAGACTATTTAGTTCAACCTTCCTTTTTTATGGATAAGGAAACTGAGGTCCAGGGATGTTCAGTAATTTGCCCAAAGTCAAATGTGTGTGTGTGTGTGTGTGTGTATGTGTGTGTAAGATATAATATATGTGTGTGTATGTGTATGTGTGTATATATATAATAGTATTTGAACCCAAATCTTTTGACTCTACTGCCTGTGCTTTTTGCAACATTCCCATACGCTGCTTCCTGTCATTCAAAGTTATGGTTCTAGAGATTCACCCAGAGGTACTATGAGGTTAAATGATTGGTGTATATCAGAGGCAGATCTTAACTTCATGGACAGGAATCCTTTACTCTGCTTCCTCTTAATTAACGTTAACATTCCATGTCATAGTGGTCTTAGAGTCAGGAAGACCTGAGTATGAGTCTGACATAGTGGCTTTGTAACTAGAAAAGTTCCTTAACTTCTCAGTGCTCTTTTGTTGTTGGTCAGTTGCTTCAGTTGTGTCTGACTCTTTGTGACTCCATTTGGGGTTTTCTTGGCAAAGATCCTGGAGCGGTTTGTCATTTTCTTCTCCAGCACATTTCACAGATGAGGAAACTGAGGCAAACCAGGTTAAGTGACTTGGCCAGGGTCACACTGCTAGGAAGTATCTGAGGCTAGGTTTGAATTCAGGAAGATGGCCCAGCATTCTATCTGCTGTACCACCTAGTTACCCTCAGTGTTTTGGGCAGCTCTTTAAGACTCTTAACTGCAGGACGCCACTGAGCTGTATTGGTAAGGGGGTCAGAAGGTCTTTTCATATAGAAATTCCTCATATCAATGAAATCCCAGATCTAGTTCCTATACCTATACCACATTGTATGTATTCAAAACATTTTTAAAAAATCTGTTATCTCATTATCTTCCCAACAGTCTTATGAGGTTGGCAGGGTAAGGTCTATTAATCCCTACTTTGACAGATGAGGAAATTGAGTACCTCTCCTAAACTTGCTTAGCTAATCCAGTGCTTTTAGTATAGAGAGGCTCAGAGAGAGCACACTCAAGCCAATCAGAGGGCTTGGGCAAGGGGATATAATGCCATACTTAAGGCTTCTCCATGTTTATCAGCTCAGCTCCTTTCACTAGCCTCCAATAGCTGGAATATAAAAACACAGACTCCTAACCAGTGACCTTAGAAAGTCAGCAGCACTCCTAACTCCTGGCTCCCAGCCTTTGCCTTAAGCAAAAAAACCTTCTAAAGGAAAAGAAGCCTCCTTTCCCCTGCCCCAGTTGGCTTTAACACCTGTCAAAACTCCAAGCAGCCTTTTGAAATTGTGAATTTGATATGGCTGAACTGAATCATATTCGCTCCTTTGTGTTTGGAGAGAGAAAAATAACTCGATGTTCTGCTCAAGGTATAAAACATCTAAAGTTGAGACACAATCATTTGTGCCAAACTGCTCCTATCATCATCGGGTTCAAGTGGAATTAATTTTCCTCCTCATCATTTCCTGGGCCTGGAGAAAGGGATTTTCTTCTTAGTCACCTCTGGGGCAGATACTATAAGGAAGATTCAGGGAAATTTCACTTTTTGCAGTTTGGGAACTCTACTCCAGACCCCTAAAGGTGGAATTCAGTTCATCAGGAAGGCAGGAGCTGAAATTTCTGAGCTGAGCCTCTGCCATTGGCTCACTCTTTGACCCTAAAAAGATTGGAATATTCTCTTGCTTCCTTGAGAGAGAACTAATGTGATACTTATTCTCATTCCAGGACTCTGATAATAATAACATCACATTGTATCTCATACTTGTACAGTGCCTCCTACTGTTCTTTTACTGAACACATTTTCTGTGTGGCAAAAATGCTACACAGCTATACAACTAATTAGTAATATTAGGCAGTATATAATAAATGTCTGGCAGCTAGGTGGCATAGTAAATAGAGCACTGGGTTTGGAATCAGGACGACTCCTCTTCATGAGTTCAAATCTGGGCTCAGACACTTACTAGCTGTGTGATCCTAGGCAAGTCACTTAACTCTGTTTGCTTCAATTTCCTCACCTGTAAAATGAACTGGAGAAGGAAATGGCAAACCACTCTAGTATCTTTTCCAAGAAAACTTCAAATGGAGCAAGAAGAGTTGGACATGACTGAGATAACTGCACAACAACAAAGTATGTGGCATGAATGATTCGAGGATCCTTGCTAGCTAGGTAGAGTCTTTAGACAGAATATTAGACTTAAAGTCAGGGAGACCTGAGTTTAAATCTAGTTGCCCTACTTATCTTTATATACATATTTGGGATTGCTTGGAGTACATCCCTTAGAATATGTGCTGAGCTCCCCTAGCAACTCTGGGGACACTTATGGCTCTATGCTATAGGGTTTGGCTCTGGTTGACTAGATGTGATTTCGTTGAATAGGAAGCTTGTAATGAAGAACTACTCCTACCAATGCAGGTCTGTTCTCTTTTTGTACCTTATAGTCTTAGAGTGTTGTCTAGAACACCTTAAGTGACTTGCCTGGGGTCATACAGTTGGTTTGTGTTACAGCAAGGAGTTGAATCACTTCTTGACTCCAAGGTAATTACTACTAATGCTATCATCACCAGTGCCACCACCACTACTCTTCCTCCTCCTTCTTCTCCTCCTCCTTACCACCACCACCACTGCCACTATTACTACTCACTACTACTACTACTAGTACTACTACTACTACCACTACTACAATTATTACCACCACTACTACTACCACCACTACTAATAATAATACCACTCTTCTGCCTCCTACTACTACAGTATTAATGATGATAAATTAATAATAAACATTAATGCTATTTGACATTTATATAGCACTTTATAGCAACTAATATCCTTCACATATATTATCTCATTTATCATTATAAAATCCAAAAGAGGTTGTATGCTTTTAGGAAAAAGAGTTGGCCTTGGAGTTAGGCTCAAGTTCAAGTTTCTCTGTCTCTGTCTCTCTCTCTCTCACAGACACACACACACACACACACAGACACACAGACACACAGACACACAGACACACACACACACACACACACACACACACACACACACACACACATCCCAGCTGCTGACTCTGGGTAACAATCTAACAATCCTCTAAGACAATGGTTCTTAACTTGGAGTCCATGAATTTTTTTTTAATTGCTAACTGAATTTTCATAATATTGTTTTCCTTTATAATCCAATGTATTTTATTTTATGCATTGAAAAACACTATACTGAGAAAGAGGTCCTTAGGTTTCATCACGTTGCCAAAAGAGGCCATGAAACAGAAATGCTTAAGAGCCCTTTCCCTAAAAGCCAGTATTCATCAGTGTAAGGTATTTCCTTACTGGGAGTTACCTACATCCTGATGCAAAGAGAAGTTTAGATCAAAAAGCAATTCAAAATGCTAAATAGCACAAATATTCCATTCTACAATTATTTTTGTTCCCCTTTTACAAATGAGGACACCAAGGCCTAAATAGATTAAGTGGCCAGCTCAAGGTCACATAGCCAATGAGTATCTTAATTAGAATTTAAACACAGGTCTTTAGACTCAGAATGCAGGGTTCTTTCTACCATACCAAACTGCCTTCTTGTATGCCTACTCAACCACCAGGACAAGGCTTAGCACATACAATTCCTGATTTGTTAGCAGTCTTCTGATTGTTTCCATAAGGTTTTTCCAACTCTTCAGCAGAAGACAAAATTAGTATCATTGAGAACCCACTTGAGTGCATGCTCCATACTAGATGAAATTCAAAACATAGTCATTGACCATGGGGAGTATACAATTTATTTGGGGATATAGACTCCAAGTTCAGGTATAGTAGGTTGTCAAGTTCAATTTAATTGTCAGCTATATAAGAGCCTGGTTTGGGAGGCACAGGTGCTAAACTTGAATCCTGTGTCTTCTTATCACCAGAGTCTTGAGCAAGTCACTTAGCTCTCTGAGTCTCCACTGGCTCATTTAAGAAATAATGACAATAATAATACAAAGTAGCATTTCTATAGCACCTTAAGGTTTGTAAAGTGCTTTACATACATTATCTCCTTCGATGGGATTGAGGGTAGACTAAATGATTTCCAAGGCCTGTTCTAGCTCTAAATTCCATGATTTTAGGAAGAGGCCAAAGTACAGAGTGCAGAGTAAACCCAATAAGGATTTCTAGAGAAGGTGATCTGGGCAAAGTTTTGAAGAATAGAGCCTTGGCTTGGTGGTGAATTTGGAGGGAGTTCCTAGGGCTTTTTGGTATTCCCCATTTCAAGGAGTAAATGAGTTGATAGAGAAGAGATTGGTCCATTCAGTCCTTTGTGAGTCTGCTGGGTTTTCTGTCTGGCCATTTAGATTTACATATAGAGAGGGCCTTAGAGATCATCAGATCTAATCTTCTTCTTTTACTGATGATGAAACTGAGGTTCAGAGAGGTAAATGACCTCCCCTAGGTAACATCAGTAGTAGGTGCCCCAAAATAGGATTTCACTACAGATCTTCCGGACTCCAATACTTTATTCACTACACTATGCTATCTCTTCAATAATGCAGGATGCTTCAGTCTTAATGTAGTTTTAAGCATTTAAAAAACAAAAACAAAAACTCTGCACTAAGATATTTGGAATACCCTGTATAATAAAGAAGTGTTTTGTATTCTCTATTTTACATTCACGTTCCTTCCAGGAAGGAAGGATTGCACCCTTGCAGTCTCAGATATGTGTTGTTCAGTTATGTCCAACTCTTCATTAGCCCATTTGGGGTTCTCCTGGAAAAGATACTGGAGTGGTTTGCCATTTCCTTCTCCAGCTCATTTTTTACAGATGAGGAACTGAAGCAAACAGGGTTAAATTACTTGCCCAAGGTCACATAGCTAGTAAATAAATGTCTGAAGCTAGATTTGAAGTCAGGAAGATGAGTCTTCCTGACCCTAGGTCCAGCACTTTATCTACTGCACCACTTAGCTGGTACATAAACCTACAAATCTAGCTACTCAGTACTCTGTTAGAATGGGAAAATGTTAATTGGCTACCATCTTTGTTGTCAATTCATCAGTAAAGGTACTTACCTTCCAGGTTAGCTGTGAAGAAGAAAACACTTTGTAAATCTTAAAGTCCTCTAAAGAGGTGAGTTATTGTGGTCGTCTTTGTTGTTTTGCAGTCAAGAAATCAACAAGCACTTATTAAGTACCTACTATGCACCCAGCACTATACTAAGAGCCTGGAATACTCATTAAAAACAACAACAACAACAAATAGTCCCTGCTCTCAAGAAGGTAACACCCTAAGGGCAGAGAAAACATGCAAACTACATACAAACATGTTTTAGATAAGCACATATTGGAGACCTGAAGAGGTATAGACATATTTCCCACCTCTGATGAGAAAAGTAGTAGACTATAGGTTCAGATTAAGGCATGCATTTTCAGATGTGGCCAATGTATAGATCTTTTTTGCTTGACTGTATTTCTTTGTTACAATGGAGGGTTTGGTTTGGAGTGGGGTCAGGATAGGAATCTTTGGGATGTAACAGAGACATTAAAAAATGGAAATGACCATCAATGCTATATGACCTACTAAATGGAATTGACAAAATGGGAAGCAAATGACTCATAAAATGGGAGAGAAGAAATGGACCCTAAGCATTACTAAGCTCATCCCACTCATTTTGCAGATGTAGAGATAGACCTAGAGAGAAAAAGTGACTTGCCAAAGAGTAGGAAGTGAGTTAGTAGCAAAGACCATAGATGACCACCACCTTCTTCTTCTGTATCCTCTCTCCTCTCTGGGTATTCCTAATTGCTCTCTCTTGGTTACCCTTGAACCTGTGTAACCAGTCTTCAGTCTCCTTTCCTGTACCATCATTTATGGCATGCCTATGTTTCTGTCCAAGGTTTTATTCTGGGCAGCCTTCTCTCCAGACTCTCTCATTTGATGATTTCATCAACTCTTCTAAATTCAATTATCATCCTTTGCAGATTATTTCCACATGTATTTATCCACCTCCAGACTATCTCCTGAGCTCCAGTCCTGCATTGCAACCTGCCTTGTTGGACATTCCATATCCTTTAGGCATCTCAAACTCTATATGTCTAAATAGAATTCATTATCTTTTCCCCCAAACCCTTTCCTTATCTGAACTTCCCTATCGCTGCCAAGGTCACCACCATCTTTCTAGTTATCCAACTTTGTGTCACCCTCAAGAGTTCTACCTTTCACCAACCCCTCACATCCAATCAACTGACAAATTTTGTCATTTTTATCACCACATGCCATATACTTCTTGCAATTCAGATAGCCACAACCCTGTTCATGCCCTCATTATTTCTTGCTGTCATTAGTCGATTAACCTTCAAATTGTTTTTCCTGCTTCATATCTTTCCCCACTACATTCAACTGCCAAAGTAGGATAGGTCTGACGATGTTCCCCTCTTGCTCATTAAGTGCCAGTTGTTCGATATTACTTCCAGAATCAAATATAAAGTCCTCTACCTTGAATATAAGCCTCTTCACAACTTTGCCCTTCTTACTTTTCCAAATTTCTTATATTCTACGATCCTTCACTCTCTCCACAATTTAGTCATATCTGCCTACTTGTTGTTCCTTGCACACAATCCTCCATCTCTCATCTCTGTATATTTGCATTGACTGTTCCTTATACCAGGAATTCAGTCCCATCCAGCATCAACTCTTAGAATAGATAGGCTTTTTTAAAAACTCAGTTCAAGGGCCACCTTCTCCAAGAGGCCTTTCCTGCCCCTTCTGACTCCCAGCTACTAGTATTATCCTTTCAAAGGTTACTTTATATCTACTACGTAAGTATCTAGAATATACCTAGTTATTTATATGTCATCTTACCCATTAGAATGTAAGCTCTGTGAGGGCAGGGGCTATTTTTATTTGTTTCTTTGTATCACCAGTCCTTATTTAGCATAGTGCCAGGTACAAAGTAAATTCTTAATAAGTTCCTGTTGACTGATTGATTGATGAGAGCTCAGGACTTGGTACTATCGATTTAGTACTCTTTCCAGTAAATGACATTGCCTCCCATCAACAAGGCCTGGGTCTGGACTCCTTTGTGTTGGGCCTTAAAAACACAATACCATTACAATGGAAGCACACTAGAGTTTTGGGAACCCACATCAGTCTTTTAATGTGCTCAGGCAGTTCAATTGTATTAATACCCATTTCCTCTTAATGGCATGGTGCTTAACTAGTTTCCATTAGCTCTTCTGGAGTTAATCAGGCATATATAGCTGTCTATTAGGTAAAGGGTGTGAGAGACAGTGAGGAATCAGGTCAGCAAAAGAGTGCGTGTAGACTTTCCATTACAAGGAAGCTAGGAAGTCAGGGATTTCTTAAAGAAAATCAGACATAAGAAAGAACTAGGAAGATAAAACCAGTGGAGGAGGGCTTACATTACAAAAGAATGATTCAATTTAAGAGTATCTGGTCCCTTTGATTAAACTGTGAACTCCTCGATTTCATTTAAATGTTTGCTTACAACACATCAGCTCTTTCTTCTGAGTCAGGGTGGGAGTGGTCCTGGGTAGGTTTAGTTTGGGAACCACTGCTGGTGGGGTTTCCAAAATGATAACATCTCAGAAATAATGCTATATAAGTCAGGTGGAAGAAATAATTTTATTTATGCTCAGATCCTCAGTAACATGTTTCTTCTACAGAGTGAAGTTCACTCATACTAAAACAATTCCCATTCCTAGTTCTATTCCCAACGTACTGGATGAAGGTAAAAGGTATCTTTTTTTTCCTTCTGTTCTGCAATTGGCTGTGGATATCTTAAGTTCAGATGACATGTTCAGTGTTTTGGGGCTGCTATTTCTGGGGAGAACCAAACCCCATGAAACTCAGAAAGGGCAGGATTCTGACTACCCAAGAATAGAACAAGAAAATGTTACTTCCCTGCACAAAAAGCTCCAGTGGTACCTTATTGCCTTTAAGATAAAGTAAAATCTGCCCTGTTTGGCATTTAAAACCCTTCCTAATTTGGTCTCAATCTATCATTCAAGATTGATTTCACATTACTGCCCCCTCACACATTCTACTTTTTGACCCAAGGCTGCTTAACTGGTTTTTTTTTTCCTTTTTGCTTCATAGACTTTTTTTTTTGGCAGTCTGGTGAAACCTATGGACCTCTTCTCAGAAAAATGTTTCTAACTGTATAAAATAAAATACATAGGATTACAAAGGAAACAATTTTAATGAAAGATAGTTGTCAAAATATATGTATTTTCATTATGATTACAATATGAATACTAAAGTTATAAAATTATAGTAAATACTATTATGTAGTTATAATAATTATATAATATAATCATGTTGTATAATAATGTAATATATAATTTTTACGTATACACACACAAATTCCTAGATATTCCTCCTTGTTTTGTATGAACTGTCTTAGATGCTTGGAATATACTCCTTCCCCATTTGTGCCTCTCGGACTTCCTAGCTTCCTTCAAGTTTCTGCTCAGATGCTACCTGAAACCTTCCTGATACCTCCTTCTCTCCCCCATTTCCTTTACTATTAATGCTCTCCTCCATACCATAATTATTTTGTTTTTACTTTGTCTACATTTTATTTTTACTTCTCTGTGTGTATCCCTTCAGTAGAATGTAAGCTCTGGAATGGCGGGGCCTGTTTCATTTTTTTGTCTTTATGTGGCCACTACCTTACAGGTAGCTTACTGAATGAAACATCAGAAAATCAAAGTTGCCTTTCTGCTTCACTACAGTCTCTCATTTTCTCCTAAGAATGAATCCCAGACAGGAAGGTCAAGGAGGATGAATACTAGGGCAGGTCTCCTTTCTAATTCTCTTGGTGGATCAGAGCACAAGGGGAGATATTTGTGATTTGGGCTCCCTATTGGATGATTTTTAAAAAATGAGACCCTGTCATAAGGTCATCTTGGCATTAGACTTATTACTCATTAAATCACTGATATGCATCCAGGCTGAGTCCTCTGTACAAGATGTAGAGAAAGAGGAGGAAGAATCTTTGTTGAGACAAAGTGCCTATCAACCGCCCACTATGCATAACCTTGATTGAGATGATATTAAGCAAATGGGTTGGAGGTATGGTCAGGTGTAACTAATTTCTCACTAGCTAATTCCTTTGCAGCTTGGATGACTCATTGGGCCAGAAGCTGTAATTTTAGGGAGTGGGCAGTGATAATCTTCTGGCCCAGTATTTTAGGGTTCTCTTTTCTCTACTCCTGCATTCACTTTAGAACAACCCCAATGTCCCATCATAGCAGTCATTATTTGGGAACCCTCCATAGGGGAAGAATAGATGTTTTGCTTCTAAGTCTGCTTGGTAACTGATGGGCCTTCACCATTCTGCCTAGAGATTGGATAGGAAGAGGGGAGAAAAGAAAGATACTACTGTATTGAATGAACTAACAGACAGATTGGAATGGTCATCAAAGGTGGTGGAAGCTGGAATATGAGAGTGTTGATTCCCCTCCCGCCCTCCTCTGATTCCTATAATGAGACACCCTGTACCTGCTTGGGGGCCTCTCTCTCCGGAATTACAGGTAATAAGGTAAAGCTGATGTTAATGGTTTATGACATGAATTCATTTTGAGAACTGTATGCTTCACCTATCGCTTTTATTTTTCAATTTGGGTCTGTTAGGTATTAATAGCTTTTGGGCTGTGTTTTCCATTTTAATCTTGCATTTTCTCATTTCCAAGTAGATTTCTTCTTTCAATTTACACAAACATTAAACCTCCATTTCCTGCAGGACCCACCTCTTAACTCATTTCACTCTCTTTTTTTCCATTCTTTTTCTTTCTTTTCATTCTTTCTTTTTCCCCTTGTTGCTCTGTTTTTTCTTGCCCATTGGCTTTTTCTTTTTTTTCCTTCTTTCTTTTATCTCTATTTTTCTTTCTCTCTTTGTCTCTCATTGTCTTCCTTCCTTCCTTCTTTCCTCCCTTCTTCCTTTTCTTTTTCTTGTCCTTTCACTCTCTTCCTTTTTTCCCTTTCCCTTTCTTTCTTCCTTTTTTCTCTCTTCATGATAAAACTTCTAGGACCATATACTAAGTCATACATTTTTCGTTCCATTATTTAAATTACAGAAGAGTAGGAGAGTGAAGGCCCACTCCACTGCCTGCTTGGAAGGATATAAAGGATAAGTATTTGGAAGATGGTGATTTTCCATCTCATTAAGAGAGAACAAAAGGATGTCACATAATTGGTGGCAAAAGCCATAAAGAAGAAGTTTATAACAATAACCAATAAATGTATAAATAAATGTATGTCTTGACATAGGGATATTCAGAGCTCTATGTGAGTCCAAACTACCTTTCCAGTTTTATTTGTCATTGCACCCCATCACATTTTTTTGTGTTCCAACCAAATTGGGCTCTTAGTTGTTCCCCAATCTGGTCTGAAATTCTCTTTCATCATTGTAATTACACAGGCAATGATGCACCCATCATTACTATAATAAACCTTTTCTCATGTCTGCCTATTGAAATATATCTCTTGCATTAAGACTTAAGTTAAATAACTTCTTCATGAAGTTTTCCCTGATCTAAAAGTGATTTCTCCTTCCCCAACTTTTCCAAGATACTTTGCCTGGATCTTATATTTGCCAGTATCACAGGCTGCCTGGCATCATTCTTATCTAAATACATGCTATACCCAAATTCCATCCCTGGTAAGAAAAGCAGAGTGATGCAGAGAAAAGATGACTGGATTTGGGGTTGGATTTAAATCTCACCTCTCACTTCCTACCTTAGTGACACTGAGCAAGTCACCTCACTTATCTGGGTCTCAGTTTTCTCCTCTGAAAAATTTGAGGTTAAATTAGTTGACCTTTAGCATCCATTCCAACTCTAAAGCTAGGATTTGCCTTCTCTAACTTTCTGTACCTATACAATGGACAAAGCTATACATCACAGGGTTATTGTATGTCAAATTCTTTGCAAACCCGTTAGTGTTGTTATGTTAGTGGTGGTGGTAGACTAATATCTCCTTAAGGATATTATATATAGAGTGCTTGTCTTAAGTCTTTGCATCCCTAGCTTAGCACAGGGCCTTGTACATAGAGCTAGACTAGACCTGTGATTTCATTCACATTGGAAATTCTGGATAAGGAAATTCCCTCTAATAATGCATGTTGACACCTGTTCTATAACTTACAGTCTTAGTGAGTTGTATTGGTCACCAAGAGGTTAAGTGACTGTGGTTGTCTATATGTCAGAGATAGAACTTGAACCCAGATCTACCTGACTCAGGGCCAGATCACCATGCTCCCCTTCTTCCTTCTATGTGGTAGGTATTTAATGAATGTTTTAATGAATGAGACACTGTTCTTGCTCTTAGGGGATATACTCTAGCTGGTGAGATGAGGTTTATACCCATGAAAAAATAACAAACAGTCCAGAGCAGTAACAAATGCTAAATGAGTGATGCGTATAACAGTTCAAAGGGAGATGTCACTGCTGGTTGACCTGGTCAGGAGAGACTTTACATGGATGAGATAGGAGGTGAGCTGAGCCTGAAAAAATGGGTAGACTTCAGCCCACAATGGACATTGCAGTAGGTAGGGGCAGCAGAATAAGAGAGGCACAGGACAAGATAGTTTAAGATATGTTCAGAGTATAGCAAGTAGACCAATATTTTTGTTTTTGTTTTTTGGGAGCTCAGGGTTTTGTATAAGGGAATAGGGAATTAGTAACAAAGAGCTGAGGACCCAGTTGCAGAGAGCCTTGAATGCTAAATTAAAGAGTCTGGATGATATGGCTAAAAGACAGGATCGGATGACAAAAAGTTGTTCTAGAATTTATTTCAAAAGAATCCTTTAAGAACCATCATGATTCTTATATACTCAGAATGGTTGAGCTGGATACCTTGCTGGAGGCAAGGAGAATGAGCTCCATGTGGCCTCTGCAGGTCCCTTTCCAGCTCTATAATTATCCAGAACTCCCTATTCCCCCCAATGTCAGGCTAGCAGTTGAGTCACAGCTCTCATGATCCTAGATGGCAAATTTGAGACACCCTTAATTGGATGCTGAAAAAACTAAGCCTGCCTCCCAATGGCTCCAATACAAGAGTTATGGTTGTTTACTGTAACACTAAGACAGTCCCATTAACAAGAATGATGGGAAACTGCATCACAGCATTATTCTTAGCAAAAGACTTGACAAATATGTTTTGTAAATGAAGGAGCTACAATAGAGAAAACATATAACACTCTTTCTCCCCACCCCCACCCCTTCCTTTTTTTTTCCCAGTGAAATGGTTGGATGTTTAATGCTTTATACATTATTCAAGGCTCCGTTTTCTACTGTTCATCAATACCCTAGTCCACAGCAGCTAGAAGCTTGTAACAACTCACAAATGTAGACAAAGCATGCTGCTTAACCCAGGAACAGTGGGTCAGAGAACAAACAGGAAAATTTATCGTCTTCACTATATTACTGTTGGAATGGAGAAGTAAATGAATACCATACGTTATAGCTTATCACTTAAGTATGAGTGTATCTCGAATGGCACAGCATGTCCTACTTAAATAATACTGATGGATAACACACAGCCAGCTTTTGTTCATTGCTGGGTTTTGTCTTGTCTGTGGGTTGTTTAGAGTTACTTGGGGTGACAGAAATAGAGGAAAACATACATACAACCTTGGCATCAGGAGGGGGCCAGGGAAGCCTGCATTTCTTCATGCCTAGGATACCTTCTATAAGGGTGTGAGTTGGGAAGATGTGAGTTGCTAGGCAGGAGAGAGAGAGAGACAGAGACAGAGACAGAGAGAGACAGAGAGAGACAGAGAGACAGAGAGAGAATCCTTTTGACCTTTTTTTGACATTTATTTCATATAGGTCCAAGAGCAAATCTAGCCATGAAGACTTGAACAGAGAAAGGGGTCTAAGATGACTGATAGAATGTAAGCTCTTTGAGGGCAAAGACTGAATCATTTTTGTCTTTGTATTTTTTTTTTGTGCTAGCACAGTTCCGGGAAAACAGTAGGCACTTAATAAATGCATGTTGATTGATCCCCAACTCTTCTCTCAAATTACAAGATCAAGAGAGAATGGACAATATAGCTGAAAGAGTTGGACAAATGACCAAGGGAAGTTCTGGAATTTATTTCCATGAAATCCTTTAAGAAACAGCACGATTTTTCACATTCTCAGAGTGGGTAAATGAGAATTCTGGCTAGATGGGAGTATAATCACACCATTCTATTTCCTTATTTTTGGATATTTACACACTAGTGGATTGTCCCTAGCTCTAGCTATTACTAAGAAGTGAAGGAGACATAGTCTGAGAATTTAGTAATATGTACTATTGTTTTGATGTTTGCAAAGAAGCAGCATATTTTGTTGTTGTTGTTCAAGAGAGCAGAGAATTTGGAGCTAGAAGTGACCTGTAGAGCTTCTAAATCACATTGTCCAATCTCCTCACTTTACAGATGGGTTGGAGGATGAATTGCTCAAGATCACAAAGCTATCCTCAGAAAGCTAACTGGGACCTCCTTGTATTGAATCACTGAAGAAGAAAAGGAGGATGTATCTAGCACCTGTCACTGTTTCAGCATATCCTACAACTGGCCGTTTGAGTTCTCAATCAGTATCTGTCCTGCCAACACAATTATCTTGATGTTGAGTGGCATCTTATCCAGCCATTAACATTAGTGGCAAGAAGAAAGGGGAGTTATTCTTCCATAACATTTTTTTTTGTGCTCCACAATTATTTTTGAGGCTCAATTAGTACAAAATTATTGGATATAGCTCTTTAGTGAAACAGACTCTTCAGTGAGGAGGCCCAAGGAATATTCTTCTGTCGGCACTCAACTTCCATATGCCTGATGGAATTACATCAGAGTTCTAAAAAAAAGGGACTTTTTCCTACTGAGAACCATGGATTAATCTTTGTCAGTACCTATTGTGAAGAACAGCATGAAGTTGCCCTAATGAGTGACTAAAATCTATAGATTATCCTCCACACTCATTTTCACCATCAAACTACTTCAGCAGTCCTTCAAATAGATGCAACTGAGAATGACCAAAAATGGATTTCTTTGAGTTTTTCATTTATATCATCTCCTGACCCATAAGCTAAGACATAGATTCTTAACTTTTTTGACCATGGACCACTTAAACTGGGCAAACGATTCTGAAGAAGACCTAGGTCTTAATTGCCAACACAAAGAAAATCTCACCAAAATCAATGGGCAGCAGGACAGAGTGCAGCTTTTGATGAGACACCCCATAAAGTGAAGCATTTGCAAAAGTGATTAGATATCTTAATAAACTATCAGTTGATGCAGAAGCAAGTATGACACTGTTCAATGACAGATATTCAAACTACAAGGAACTCAGCCACTGGACTACCTAGGGATAAGTAATGAGCCTAAAAGAAACTCTGGACTAGAAGGAATGATTATGACTAGGGAATTGTGTGGAGGGCAGTGTGAAAAAGAATGGAATATAAGATTCTTGTAGTCAGGTGGGGATTTTTCACTTTCATTTTTATATTCCCAGCAGCACAACACAATGCCTGGAACAGAGCAGGTGCTTAATAAATGCTTATTGCCTGATTGATTGATAGGAAGGATATTAAAGACAGGAGTGTGCTTGTAATACTTAACAATTGGTTCTCTGGAAAATAAAAAAAATTTTCTGAGACATGTTTAAGTTTAATCTGCATTATTATTATTTTCCCCATCACTTCTTAAAAGTGATTCTTAGACAATTAACAAAACAATAAATCAAGTCCTGATTTGTGGCATTTGTTGATGTCTGAGTTGTGAACATTCACAATAAAAATTTAACAATGGACTCTCCAGAGCCAGTCAGGGCCAGCTCCAGCCTGATTATAATCACATATATAGAAATAGAGGGGATCATCTAATCCAACTCTGTCATTTTACAGAAGAAGAACTGAGGTCTTAAAGGATTAAATGACCCATGGTCACATGGGTAATGAGCAAAAAAGCCAAGAATTCTACTCTGTCTCCAATTTGAACATGTGTTGAATGTGAATAAAAACAATCAATGAATAGATTCATCCACAAATGTATTAATGAAAAAGCATTTATTAAAAGCTTACTCTGTGCCAGGCACTGTGCTAAGCTCTGGGGCACAAATACAAAAAGAAAAGACAATCTCTGCCTGTAAGGAGCCTACATTCCCAGCACCATACCATACATAGCCTTCTTTGTCTTTCTGTTACTCTTTTTCCAATCCTCTGCCCTATTCCTTCAGAAAAGACTGAGGCCCATTATTAAACTCATTACCACAAAGGTCTCCATAGGTGATCAAATTAATTATTTTACTCTTCCCTGATACATATGTATACATAGATTATAGATAGATACATATGTGTGTTTGTATTTAAAAGAGCCCTATAATCCATTGCAAGAATTGTGGGTACTAGAGAGTAGGAATGTGGGGAGATATTTATGGGGGTATTTTTCAGCACACATAAAGTCGAATTATAAGGTGGCTCCTTCTTCTGCATGAAGCAAATCATAGGGATTATCTTAAATATTTTAAAAATTCAGGGTCCCTCTCCTGCACTCCCAAGACAATATGCCCAAACTCCCTCCACTGGTTTTTCCTTTCTCCATATTCCAGGTGCTAAACCTTTGTATTAACTTCCTCAGAAGCTTTTAGTTAACTGGAGAGAAAGAGCTGGATTTGTGAGTCTATGCTGATTGGACCATTCTTATGTAATTTGTAAGATGGCAAAGGGATGACACACTATTCCAGTCTGGGAAGCTGGTACTGTTTATCAGCAGCTGCAGAAGCTAGTGAATAATTCTGGGCTGCCGGTAAACTGCAATCTACCAGATTAATTAAATCTGACTTTTACAGCCATTTTACTATACAGATGAAGCCCTGCCAACAAATACAGTACATGTGCATGTACTCAGTGCCTATATCAGGACTCTTCGTTTTTCACTTATTTCCCTTCAGTCCATGGTTGGGGGATGGGTGGGAAGATGAGCAAATACTTTCCCTTTAGGTAAGATCAGTCTAAAGGAGTGACATTATTATAAATGGTTAACATAGCACAACCAACCAATTAATCAACCAACATTTATTATGCAGCCACAATATGTTCACGTGCTGGGCAGTGTTCTGGATGCTTGGGAAGCAAAAATGAAAATGAAAGAATTCCTATCCCCAAGGCTCTTACATTCTAATGGTCAAGACAACAAGGACATAGATAAGTATATGTAGAATAAGCATAAAGATAATAAAGTAATGAAGTACAGTTCTAGCAGGGACCACTAGCATTTGGGGGATTACTTCAGCTGTTTTTCTTTTTTTTTTAATCCTTTGGCTTTTTATTTGGCAAATGCAGGGAAAAAAATTAACTGCAACCACAGACAGGCTTAAGGGACTGGGGGCTTGGGGCTGGGGGTGGTGGTGGTGTTGGTGTCCTCTTCTGACATCATCCAGGCCCATAGCTATTGCTCTCTGAAGCTGGTGAGGAACAGCCTGTGGGATCCCTGAGGGGTGGAGTAACCGGGGCTGGATGCCTGGATCCTAGACCATATGGCCTTGGGAGTGTAGCCTAGCCTAGGGGCCCAGGGACCCAGGCATCCCAGACCACCTTCCTGGAGAACTATATTGCACTTGGAATCTTTGGCTGAAGTGTGAATTGTAAAGAGAACAATATGAACAGGAGAGGCAGAGAAGCGGGAGGGGCAAAGGATTAATAAGTGCTATTAGATCTGGAGGGGGGAAGGGCAGTACAGAGGGTAGGCTGGGCCTGATCTGGCCTCCAGGTCACCCAGGGAGCATCCAGTCCTGGGAGCTCTATCTCCGTGCTGGATGTCAAACAATTCCTTCTGGAATCAGTGAATGAGGTCAGGCTTATTCTCCATGGTGGGAATATGAAGGTGTTCACCCTGGTACAGGATGCAGTGCACAGGGCACACTTGGGAGGCTGTGCCCGAACCAAAGTTGTCACGCACCAGGCCCTCCTGAAGGGCCAGCAGCAGCTCACGCATGCATACCTCTCACTTCCGACACTCGGAACTCCCCCCACGTCCCGGGCCGAGTCCAGCAGGCTCTGCTGAGTCACCCCCGGGAGAATGAGTCCATTCAGTGTCCACCACGCCATCTTTGTGGGTCCAGAAGATGAAGACGTTCAGTGAGCTGGTGGTGCGGGCCGTAAAGCCACAAGACTTGCTCACAATCGTCTCGGTGAGAGGCCTGCTGCACGAGCACCGTTAGCCCCTGATTCACTCTCCGTTTGCAGTCGCCACAACCACCGGCCCAAGGTCGTACAAAGCGGGGGTCGGTCAGTAGCGAGACGGGCGTTAAGGAATCCCCAGAGAAATAAGCGGCCACAGGACACAGGATGACGGGCAGCCGGACTCTCGGGGTGGGGGTGGGGGGCGGTGGACGCCCAGACATGGCTCGTGGCCCGTGAAAGTGGGCGGGATATAGAGGCTAGCCTTCCTTTCGTCCCCACTGGGCACTCACTCCTCACCGACCTCCACCCCCGGGGCGGATACATTCCAAAAGTTGGAGCTTGGCAAAGGTCATGAGGCTGAAGGCTGAGCAGAACATGCAGTCCATGTTGAGCCAGGGGCAGAAGAGGCTCACTCGCTGGTGCTTTCCTCGAAAAGCCTTCATGCCTTCAAAGAGTTCTGTGCCTTAGTGAAGGAACGAGCAGGCTGGTGCAGCATGAGGTTTTGGAAAGGATGGATGCATGGGTCACACCCCAGCCCTCGTCTCTGCCCCATTCCACGGTCAACATGTGGTCTGTTAGCTGCTTCCCAAACGTCAGGGGGTCCCCGAGGTCCAGCTTGCTCTGCGGTGTTTGGCACAGCACTACCTGCAATTCGGAGACCTTGAAGATAACTGGCCAAGCATGGGAGGCCCACAGCAGGCGAGGGGCAGGATGCAGGTTTCTAGCCAAGATCTGCCCCAGGCCCACAGCTGCCATGGTTGGTTTTGAGCTGTGTTTTAAAGGAGGGGAAGGATTCTTTAAGGTACAGGTGAGGAGGGGCTGCGTTCCAAGCATGGGTCAATGGTCAGTACGAAGGATTGGAGTCACAAGGTGATGTATTGTGTATTAGGAACAGCATGTAGACCAGTTTGGCTGGGTCATAGAGTGAGAGATTGTTTTCCTTGTTTAGTCATTTTCAGTCGCGTCCAATTCTTCCTGACCCCATTTGGAGTTTTCTTGGCAAAGCTACTGGAGTGGTTTGTCATTTCCTTCTCCAGCTCATTTTTTACAGATGAAAAACTGAGGCAAACAGAGTTAAGTGACTTCCCCAGGGTCACACAGCTATAGTGTCTGAGGCCAATTTGAACTCACAATGATGAGTCCCCCTGACTGCAGACCTGAAATGCTATCCACTACACCGTCTAGCTGCCCTAGAGTGAGAAAGAGGAGAGGTATATACCATAACGCCTGAAAAATAGCTTGGGGCAAGATTGTAAATGGATTTAAAAGATGAATAGAGGGTACAATATTTGATTTTAGAGTCACTATGAACTGGACATAAATAAGGGAGCGACACAGATCTGTGCTTAAGCATAGTCACAGGTACCTTTATGGAGGATGGATTGGAATGAGGAGAGACTTGAGGAAGACCAATTAGGAGCCTAACCTAGTCAGGAAGTGATGAAAACCTAAACTAAATTGGTAGTTGTGTGAAGAGAGAAAAAAGAGGTAGGATTCATGACATATTGTGGAGATAGAAATGGCAAGATTTAGCAACTGAATAAGTAGTGAGGAGATGAGTATAAAGCCAAAGTTAAAAACCTGGAAGACTAGAAGAATGGTGGTGCCTTTGACAGAAACAGGGAAAATTGAGAGAGAGGTGAGGTTTGGGGAAAAGCTAGCGAGTTCTGTTTTGGTTCAACAAATTTGCAAAATGAATTAGTTGAGTATACAGCATAGCTGAAAGTCACTTTCCAACACTTTTGTCCTTGTACCTTGCTTAAAGCCTACCCTTTTGTTGTTGAGTTGGTTCAGTGGGTTTCTGGACTCTCCCTGACCCTATTTGGGTTTTTGGGTAATTGGCCTTTTTCCCCAGGGTGCCAAGACATAGAGGGTATTTGACAACATTCACTTTCCTTCATTAGTTAAAAACAACTGAGTTTAGCACCTAGTTAGCAAGAATGATACTTTGAAATGGGAATCTACCTCCTATGCTCTAGAGCAGAGGTCTAACAAGCCTTCTGACAACACTCCATGAGCTCCCATGGATTTAATTACCATCTCTATGCAGATAATTTTCAAACCTACCTATCCTACCCCATGCTCTCTACTGATCTCCCATCTCACATCTCCATCTGCCCATTGAGACATCTCAAACTGGATATTCAGCATCCTAAACTAAGCATGTTCAAAACAGAACTCATTATCTTTTCCACTAAATCCTCCCACCTCCTACCTTTCCTATTACTGTAGATGGCAGTACTTCCTGTCCTTCAGGCTTACAACCTAGTTTTGTTGGACTCCTCACTATCTCTCAACACCTATGTCCAAGATGTTGCCAAGACCTGCTGATTTCACCTTTGCAATATCTCTTGAACATGCCCCCTTCTCTCCTCTGATATTGTCACCACTTCCTGGCAATCTCCTCGCCATGCTGTCTACACTCCCACCATCATTACTAACCCAATTCCCCCCCCACCCCATACACATACACCGTTACCACCACAACCCTGAGTCTAACAGGCAGGCTTTCATCTATCTTCCCAGATAGTGCAAGTGGCCTATAGTACCTCATATTCTACCCACCTTACCAAATTCACTTGGTAGTATGTAAGCTCCTTGAAGGCAAGGACTGTCTTCCCTGTGTTTCTATCCCCTACACTTAGCACAGCACCAGAAAGGCAGGAAGGAAGGCAGAGAGGGAGGGAGGGATGCAGGAAGGCAGGAAGGAAGGAAGAAAGGAAAGAAGGAATGGAGGAAGGAGGGAGGGAGGGAGGAAAAGAATAAGCATTGTTTGAGCACCTAGTATATGCTAGGCACTGTGCTAAGCACTTTACAAATATTATTTCATTTGATCTTCACAACAACCCTAGGAAGTAAGCACTATTATTATTCCCATTTTATAGCTTAGGAAATTGAGACAGGGCTTAAGTGACTTACCAAGGGTCTCAAAGCTGATAAGTATCTGAGGCTGGATTTGAACTCAGGTCTTCCTAACTTCTCGCACCTCCTGAAGTAGTATATTTATCTATCTGTCAGTTGAAAGCTCCAGTTGTGCAATTTGGACATGATTACATTTTCTGGAGAGTTCCAGAATATTTCCACGAAAGTTGATACAGATTTTACCTCTGAAGGCTCCTCACAGGGGCATTTTTATTTCCCTTCAGTTAAGTATTCAGATCTTCTGCAGTGCTTCAGCACCTCCTCCTGCCTCTGAGATAGCCTCAGTGGTGAGAGAGAAAGTAGTCTCTTCCTTCCCCAGGCACACTGGAGCACGAATTGCATGGAAGAAGGCCAGTTCATTCATTAGCTTTTAGGAGTCGTGTTCTTCAGCATGGCCCTTGTTTAGACTAGGGACTCATGTCCTGGTTCTTGGCAGCATTGTACCTCCACATCATCCAAGTTTTAATTGCTTAATATTTTCAAGATCTGCCGCTGTTGTCATAGCATCACAGTAGGCATTCTTGGCTACTTCCCACTGCTATCAAAGACCCATACATAGATGGCGGCCTTCTCTCACCTGGGGCCTATTGACTTGTTGGCTGCATCCTGAGCTCCCTATGCTTTCTTCATCCTTGCTACCATATGCTAATGCAATAACTATCTATTACTGGAATGTAAAGGTTAATGCTATACAAGACAATAAACTATTTAAAGCACCATAGGTATGAGCCATCCCCAGGTCTGGGACAAACAACAATTTACCCTGACAGCCGTTATGATGCTGGGGGACATAAAAACAACTTTTAATTTGCTTTAAATTATTGGATTGAGTGAATGGCATACCCCCTGCCTAGACTAAGTCAGAGGAAAAAAAAATGACTGTCCAGTTGTATCTTGAGAAATACCAGAAATGTAAATCTATAGGTTTAAAAACCTTCTGAAATTTAGTCATTAAAAAAAAAAGTGATGTCTACCCAGTGGTGACTCCTTCCCATTGGTCAGAGCTCACCAAGACTATGTGTGCCTCTTTTCCAGAATTGGCAGAAATGCCATCCAAGGAGACAGTGAATGACATATGCCAACCACAAACCCAACAGCCCAGGAAGCACCACACCTGTCCACATTCTCCCTCCTCCTCCACTCCCATTAACACTAGCCTCGTTATAGCTTGGTCCTCCTGCAGTAGTCATTGAGGAGAGCAACACTTGTGCAGAATGGGCCTGTTAACCTCACCATCACCACCACCAACACTGACCATCTGCTGCTTACTGCCTACCCAAGAGCTCCAGAAATAGGGATACCCTCCAGATCCCAGTCTTGCTTCCAGGGTGCCTCTCTAGCCATCACCCAGGGAAATAACCCTTGTGGAATTTTGACCTGGCAACTGCCTCTGAATACACTGAAACCTCTGGTTTTTAGTAGTCACAAGTCCTGAAGACCCAGAAAAGAAAGTTCTCATCACCGGAGTCCCTGGCACAGTCAAATGGCTCATCAGGAATGGATAGAGTTTTTATCAATTGAAATGACAATAAAGAAGATGTGTTACCATTTACTTTGTTGCTGTATCCTAAGCACCACTAGGCCTTTCCATCCGAGCTGCAACTGAATTCTTCTACATGTTCTTGACAACAGGGATTGTCACACTTCTCTATTTATATGTATACCAATTAGCATAATGTATTGCACAAAGTATTTAATAATTTTCATATTCACTAATACACATCAGTTACACACATATACATACATACATACATACATATATGTACATACATATGTATGTGAGTGTAACTGGAGTTTGCGTTCACTTTCCCCATTTTTTCTCTTTTTGACTCTCATTTCCTCCCATCTGACTGGTGGAGAATCCCCAGAGGGAGTGGCTTTTACTACCACTCTCTAGGGATAATTCTTGTACCTATTTCAGTAGCTTGTGAGCCCCTGTAAGTTTGTTTTCTACAAATAAATCAGCCAGTTGATTCAATCAACTCTTTGTCAAAATATCTACTCAAAAACAAAACAAAAATAATCATTGTGCAGCATTCTACACATAAATCTGAGTTATAGTTTCCCACCAAATATAAAGTAGCATGATATCAAGTGAATGATATACGCATGTAGGAAACGTGACAAGACTAACTCTCAGCTCTGGAGCTGTAGGCTTTGGTGCTTGCCTTTCTCTTTCTTGGGGGCTCTCCTTAGAAAGTTGACTGATGACCTTGCTATTTTCCCTAGCTATGCTGGATTGCCCCACTGCAGGGTTGCTTTTCTGCCGTTCAACTGCAGTGCTGGACCCCCCTCTTGCTAGGCCAAGCCATTCTTCTGGGCCAGATCAATTTGTCTTTGGACTAGGTTGCTATTTTGACTGGCCTCACTTCTGAGCTTCTGGGAAAGTGACCTGCTCTTTCAGAAATGGCAGATTTGGAAAATTCTAGGAAGTTGGTGGTAGAGACAAAAAGGTATTATTGCCTGTTTTCCACACAGCTCTTGAGGTTCTTTATTAGCCCCACCCTTCCTGGTTGGGGCTAGCCTCTCAATGGGATAGCTTACTCTAACTCAGATGTGGGGAACCTGTGGCCTCAAGGTCACATGTGGCCTTCTAGGTCTTCAAGTTGTGGCCCTTTGACCAAATCCAAACTTGACTGAACAAATCTCTTTAATAAAAGGATTTGTTCTATGAAACTTGGACTCTCTCAAAAGGCCACACCCAAGGACCTGGAGGCTGTAGGTTCTGAACTCCTGGGTCAGACTTAAATAGATTAAGTGACTTGCTCAGTGTCCTTTCTTATCTGTAAAATGAGGAGGTTAGACTTAATGACCTGCGAAAAAAAAAGGATGGAAGTCTTTTTAGCCCTACATCTATGATCTTATAATTATAAGGAGGGTTGACTTTGACTGGAGTAGGAAAGCATTGTGGTCAAGAGATAGGACAGAGATTGACACCTTGCTTCAACTGTTTTTGCCCACATCCCAATTCTACTAGCCCAATTTCAATAAATAAGAAATAGGCTTAAGTTTTTTTCTTTTTCTTTTCTTTTTTTAGTGCTCTTTTCATTAAAATTCCTTTCAGAATTTCTCAAACTAAAGGTTTTTAAAAAAACCCTAAAAAAAAAACCAAAAAAAAAGTGTTCAAAATTTCTAGCCAAAGGATTGGTATGAGAAGGAATGAACTGATGAATTTTTTATTAGGAGAAATCGGAAATAAAGGAAGAGTGGATCCTGAACCTTCAAATAAAATTGCCAGATAAACTCTTTGTACCCAAAGTTGCAGTTCTCCTGTTGGTCTTTGAATGCTGTTTTTATTATTAAGGTTTGTACTGAAAGTTGGCATTTTGACGTTAACATACAGTATTTGTCACTATCTTGGAAAAAAGATACATGTCGAATGACATTTCCAAGCAAATGCATAAATTCCAGTTCTAAGTGCCTTTGAAAATAGGCTGTCTTTCCTGCAAATTTTCTACCAACAAATAACCAATTCGTTATCGCAGACCATTCCAACTCCACAGCCCCCCTTTAAGCAACAGAAGAGACTTATCTAAGCCTTTTATTTTCCTTTCTTTTTTTTGCCATTTGGAAATTTTGAAAATACCTTTCTCATTGGCTCTTAGGTAGTGCTTTGCTCTCCCTGGGTGGAGATGCTATTATTGCTGCCTGAACTACAGTACCATGGTTCTCATGCACTGGGTATTCTCTATACTGGGAGAACCTGAAATCAGCAAGGGGCAAAGGGACCATTAAAAGATTAGGTCAAATGTGACACTGTAGAGTATGTATCCTTTGCTAAGTCCACCATTTCCTGGCAGCACAGATCCAGGAAATGTTGAAGTTCATGCACATAATAATGTCTTCACATCTGATGGAAGGAAAAGGGGAATTATCTACCACTGTTCCTCTGCTTCAGCTCTGGGCACCATCCAGACTTGACTATTCAAACACAACTTGTACTTTCCTACCTCTGAACCATTCTTCAGGGTGATCCCTTTATAAAGAACACTCTCTTCTTTCTTTTCTCTCTCTAAATTCAGTTCCTGCCCTTCAAGGCTTGGATCAAATGCTACCTCCTTCCTTCAGGAAGTATTGCTCTTTTTCACTTCTATTGATAACTTCCTTCTATGAATTTCCAAGTATTTTGCTGATCTCTTATGGAGACAGCTTTATGACCCAATGTATACAGAATTGAACCTTGCGTCAGGCAGGTCTGAATTCAAAGTTGGCCCTAGGCATTTATTAGCTTTGTAATGTAAGTCAAGTCACTTAATATCTGTGAGAAATAATTGTTTCTCTCTTGTATTAATAACTAATTATTGTATTAGGACCAAGGTTTTCCCCCTTTTCTACTTCCTCATCCAGAAATCAACCAGTGTGAGAAATCTTTCTAAAACACTTACTCAGCTGAGTAATCTCAGTGACTGAGATCTAATCAAAGATAGTAAAAGAAATTCTAAGTTTAAGCTAAAGGGTGCATTCATGATCATTGTGTTTACTCCAGACAGGTCTGGGAAAATGTGGATTCTCCCTTTTGTCAGACAGGTGATAGGGAAATTGATAAGTCTCTTTGACCAAGATTTGGGTGATCTGAGTCACATACTCCAAGACCCTCATTGTAATATATCCTAGCTCTTTTACTAATTAGCTCTGTGACCTTAGCAAAGGCACAATATCTCTATGCCTCATTTTCCTCATTTGCAAAATGGAAGGAGTAGTACCTGCCCACCTACCTTACAGGGTTGTGAAATCAAATGACATGATGCATGTAATAGTACTTTAAGCATGTAAAGCACCACACAAATGTAAATAACTATTATTAATATTGTTACTTATAGTTTAATAAAGCACAAAGATTATTAAACTTTTTAAAATGTAATTTTAAACTGTATTAAAAACTTTTTAGGAATGCAAGTAGATCTTAGTTTTTATCTAATAGCTATATTAAGGGCTGATGAGTTTGATCCTTTACATTTTGGTGAACCAATGCAGATTCCAATTCAACTACATTGTTTAGTCTTAGAGGGTATCTGGAGTTCTGAGCAGTTAAGTGACTTGCTTAGAGTCACCTGGCTAGTAAATCTCGGAAGCAGGATTTGAATCAAGGTCTTTCTGATTCCAAGTCCAGTACTATTGAACATACCAAGCTGTCACTTTATGTAATAGATACATTCCAGAAAATTTGTGGACAGATCAACTTTGGGTATACCTTCCCTCAATGCCTCATTGTGGCATGGAGGTAGGTGATTCTGGTTCTTCAACAGAAATGCCAGTAAACCACCCGACTCTGGTAAGTCCTGTCAAACTGGAAAGGATTCAAGTACAGGCTTGATAAAGGACTGTAAGCCTGTTCTCAGAGGACTGGCCTAAATAGGTTAGGAGCAGATTATTACTAGAATGTTGGCCACCAAGTGATACATTTTTCAGTCATAGTAAATCATTAATATCCTCTACTAAAGCACAGAGTGGTTATGATTTTGCATTGGAAGAGAGTGAACCCACATCATTGTGATCATGCACTCTTGAAATATTGAACTATAAATCAGTTCCTATCTGAAATGCACCAAGAGCACTTGCTATTTAAAGAAACCCTATGGGAAGCTTTTTGTAGAGCCAAGAATCCCTTTGAAATTTGAAGAAATATCCCCTACAGACCTACCTGATTCCTACTTATCTCTCAAGATCTCACCCCCTGAACTCTTCTCTGATTACCCCCTAGCCAGTAGCTGTCAGAAAGAGCCCTGGATTTTGAGTCAGAAGATTTGAAGGAAGAATACTAGCTCTTCTTACTGCCTATGTGACTGGGAAAATGGTCCAACCTCTTTGAGTCTTATTTTCTTTATTTGTATAATGAAAGGGTCAAAAATTCTAGAAGAATTGATACTGAAGATCATTTAAAAAGGACCGTAGATTGCTGATCCACATTAAAAGCAAAGAATATATGCAAAAAAAGCAGTTTAAAGACATTTTTTCTTGAAAAGCAAAAACCAAACCAAACCAACCAAACAAACAAACAATAACAACAACAAAAAACACGAGCCACTCAGAGTGATTGTTAAAATAGCTTATTTACTCCATTGGTATCTGTGCAAAGTCATGAGAGCTCCCCTGCCTATTCAATGTTCCCTCCTGTGTTAGATTTATGAAAGAATATGGGCAAGAGCCTCAAAGGATAGGCAGGCAGGCTTCAGTGAATTTTGATCTTACTGCTCCAGGCGGAACTCACATCATTGAGATCATGGATCGATTGGTGTGTGAGAGAGCATTAGAAATGATCTCTAAGGTGCTTTCTAGGTAGAAACTGTGTGATCCTGATAACTTCTCCCTCCTATGAATTCAAATATCATGCTTTTTTTTTAAATCACTCCTTATACCAAAGTTTTTTGAACTTTTCTGCATGTGTGTCAAGGACCCCATTGACACTCTGGCAAAGCCTATGGACTTCTTTTCAGAATAATGTTTTTAAATAGTTGAAAGAAATACTAAATTTCATTTAGAGGTTAGCAAATATAAAGAGGTAAATTTTTTTTTCATTCAATTTCACAGACCCTACCATGAATCCACTCCCAGGTTAAGAATCCCTGCTTTATGCCAATTATATACTGCTCTGTATTGTAGGAATTTGTACCCATCTGCCCTATTATGCTGCATGTTAAAGTCATGAAGAATAGGGCTCCAGTTTTTATATCTATTTGTATTCCTATCATAGGGCCTAACATAGTGTCCTTTCAATAACAGATTCTCAATAGCATTTTCATCTGTTAAGTTTGTGAAAGACAGTGTGCATAGTGGATTGAAGGTTGGCCTCAGAATAAGGAAGACCAGAGTTCAAGTATTGCCTCTGTGACCCTGGATAAGTTATTTAATTTCTCAGTGCCCTACACAACTCTCTAAAAATATAAATTGTTAAGTAGGTGTAGTGTCAATCTGTATTAGTAAAGGGAGTTTCCTCAGAAGTTCTCTATACTAATGGAATCGCAGGTCTGGATGCTCTCTCCTCTCCCCTCCCCCAGTTAAAAAAATGGTTCTCTTTGAAGTAGTGTTTATCCATAAAAATTTGTGTCCTGCTTAGTTGTATATTACTGTACCACAACCTTCAAAATGTGGGAAGTAGGCGGCCAGGGCAGACCAACTTCAATTTTGTTTGTTCTCATTGACTCTAGTTATTCTGGAATCCAATCCTACAATTTCAGAGGACTCTAGAAAACAACCTTCAATTTTCTAAGGCGCATTGTTTATGAAGTACATCTGCAGCGCGTGTTTCATTTTGGCCTTTCCCATGTAATCTAAATGCCACGTTATAATGACAAGTATCTTTACGATGTCAGGAGAAAACAAAAGGTGGTGCTTAGAACCATTCTCATGGCCATTTATTATCTGCGTCTTCCAGCTGCCCATCTAGGGATCCTGGTCACTGGGGAGCCGTGCAAAGTGGCGTGACAGAGACTAGAAGAGATATTATGGCTGCCAACTTGCGGTAATGACTGTGTTGTTCCAGCTGCTAGAAGGAAGGGGAATTTTCAGTTTCTATTTGTTGGTAACCCTGCCATGCATCAAGTGCTGGGACTGAGTCTTCTGTACATGTTTTTATTTATAGCTGCTACTGATAAGGGGTGCAGAGAAGGTTTTGTTTGGAGCCTGGACGTAGCAGATCTGATTGCATTAGGGAGATAATAATCCCACCCAAGGTAGGCAAACATTGTTTGTGAGGAGCCCTGATGAGAAGCAGCAAGGGAATATATAATCTCCCCTTATACTTACCTAGAAGGATGAGGATTAAAAAAAAATCTTTTCAAAAGAAGAGAAGCAGAAGCCACTCTTTATATAGCATCTGAGAGGACAACTAGGACTTGGAGTCAGGAAAACCTGAGTTCAAATTCTGTCTCAGATACTTACTAGCTGTGTGAGTCTGGACACAGCAATGAACCTCTGTCAAATTTAGTTTCCTCATTGGTAAAATAGAGATTCCTCTTATACCTACCTCATACGTTATTATGAGGGTTAAATGCAATAGTACATATAAAATACTTTGTAAACTTTAAAGCATATATGTCCACACATATGAGCTATTGTAATCATTTGTTTAGGGCATAAATTCATTTGTAGACTTACTGAGCTAAAATATGGAAGATTACAAGACACCTCATCCATAAAAGAGTTAAGGATGGTTGAGGGGAAAATGAGTTTGAAAGAAGGTGAGGCATGAAATCCAGCTTAGATCCAAGGATATTTATAGATGAAACTGGAAACATGGCCATAAGTTGGAGAGATAGAACATCTGCCAGTATTTCTATAGTGATCAATTTTCATCATTTGTAACTGTGGGACTGCCATATTTAGAATATAATATGTGCTAGATGAGGAAGTGTAAACGTCACTTAAGGAAATCAAGTCATGAAGAGGAATGAGACCAAGTACATTTAGAAGAAATTTGTCTTAGAAGCAACATAATTTTGGAAGCAGTGAGGGACCAGTATTTAAAATACCAAAGACACCAAATGATTGAACAGTAAGCACAAGTGTTATCATCATCAAAAATGATTGAGATGACAGACTAACCTGTCTACTTGCTTATCTCTATAAAATATTTGGAAAATATTATCCTTGATCAAAATATATGAAGGAAATTATCAACTATTTGCATATACATTTTTTTATCGCAGACCACATCTACACAGTTACACCATTGATTAAAAGATAGATAGATACATATATTAGATAGATATGGTTTTGTTAGATAGGAAATGTGGGAAGTGGTTACTATGTTTCCTGTATTGTTAAAGGTATAGAGAACACAGTATTATGCTATATTTATTGCTTATTGCTTGTAAAAAGCATTTGACTTGGTAGAGGAAAACAGTATTAAAGATTCTCCTAACAAGATGTTTTCAATGCATGCATATGTTAAGATCATTCCACAGAGATGACCTCATTCAATGATCCTTGGATAATCCATGCCATGAAAGGATTATAGAATCATAGATTTAGAACTAAAAGTAAACTTAGAGGCCACCAAGTTCAACCCACTCATTTTATAGATGAGAAACTGAGGCTCTCAAAGGTTAAGTGACTTGCCCAGTGTTACATAAGCAGTAAGTGGCAAAGCCAGGATTTGAGCCAACATCTTTTGATTCCAAATCCAGAACTTTTCCACTATGCAATGTTTCTCCCATAAAATGGAGAATTATATTCACCAAAGGAAGTTACTACATTTGTGACAGATGACCTACACAGAGTCCAAATGTTAGAAATATACTCTATAGATAATGAGGTCTTTCTAGTGTTACATATGATCTAGTTTGTACGTTTGTATTAAGCCCCAGAATAATATAAGACATTCCTAGTGAAAGCAACAACTACTCAAACAAGACCTGTATAATAGTCCATGGTGGGTGGGGAGGGTGGGAAATCAAATGGACAAAGAATGCCTATTATTTAGAATATGGCATGCTTTTGAATAGGTAGTACACTCAGCATGTATATAAGTCCATAGATCTTGGATCATGGGCCAACTAGATGGCACAGTGGATAGTGTGCTGGGCCTGGAGTCAGGAAGACTGAGTTCAAATCTGGCCTCAGAAACTTACTAGCTGTGTTACCCTGGACAAGTCTTTTTGCCCTGTTTGCCTCAGTTTCATCATCTGTAAAATGAACTGGAAAAAGAAATGGCAAACCACTTCAGTATCTTTGCCAAGAAAGCCCCAGATAGGGGTCAAGAAGAGTTGGACACGACTGAAATGACTGAACAACAACAAAGCCATAGATCTTGGTGAGCATTAAAGGTCGATAATGAAAATGATCTGGATCCAGAATTGAGTAGGCAGAAGAGAGTGGAATGAATTAAATTTGGGAAATTGCATAAAATTTTCAAGAGCCCCAACATGCTTCCTGACAGAAGAACCCTCCATTTTTAAAATCAATATCATTCTGATTCTCTAACTTCAAATTATGAAGTATTACATTTTTAAGAGAATCAAAATGTCAGGTGATACAAAGGGCAATGGGTGCTACTAAGAAGGATATAGAAAGTAACAAATGAAACTTGGGCACAAGTCATACAAAAATATCATCCTTGTTTGGAAAAGAAAATGGACTGTTCATGAATAAAGAACAAGAATAACAGAATCCGACTGGAGCATTTGTGTATATAAGATATTAACATGTCTTCCATGATTCCTATACTGGGTAAGTACTCTGTGGAGGATTTTGGTAGATAAGATTTTGGTGGATAAGAATAGCACAGAATGAGACAGAGTAGATGAATTACAGTCTGTATCATCAGAATGATCACCTATGTAGATGAGATCACAGATCCATTACTTGTTCAGCCATTTCCCAATTTATGGACATCCCCTCAGTTTCTAATTCTTTGCTACCACAAAAACAAAGACAAAAACAAAACAAAACAAAACAAAACAAAAACAAAAACAAAAACAAAAAACAACCAACCAAAAAAAAAAAACCCTGCTATAAATATTTTTGTACATATGGGTCCTTTTTCTTTTTTTGATGTCTTTGGAGTACAGGCCTAGCAGTTATATTGCTCTTTAGAGGATATGTACAGTTTAAAAGCTTTTTGGATATAATTTCAAATTGCTTTCCAGAATGAATTAGTTCACAGCTCCACCAATGGTGTGTTAGTGTACCCATGTTTCTACATCCCCTCCAACATATGTCATTTTCCTTCTTTATCATTCCTTCTTTAGTAAATCTGATGAGAGTGAGGTGGCACCTTAATTAATCACTTAATTTTCATTTCTCTAATTATTAGTGATTTTGAGCATTCTAAAAATATGTCTATTAATGGCTTTGATTTCTCCCTCTGAAAACTATTCATTCATATCTTTTGAACATTTATCAGTGGGGTGTATGGCTCTTATCCTATTTAACTTTGTCTCAGTATCATATATAGTTTAGAAATGAGACCTTTATCAGAGAAATACACTGCAAATTTTATCTCCCCAGGTTTCTGCTTTTATTCTAATTTTAGCTGTATTGTTTTTATTTGTGAAAAAAATACTTTTTGATTTTATGTAATCAAAATTATCCATTTTAATTCTTGTGAACCTCTCTGTCTTTTGATTGGCCAGAACTTTCCCCCTATCTGAGATCAGACAGGTAATTTCTTCCGTATTCTATTAATTAGCTTGTTGTATCTTTATATTTTGCTTGTATCTTTGTAATTTGCTTATTTTATCTTTATATCCAGATCATGTACCCATTCTGAGCTTATCTTGATACATGGTGTGAAATGTTGGTGCATCCCTAGTTTCTGCCAGACTGCTTTCCAGTTTTCCCAGCAATCTTTGTCAACTAGTGAATTCTTACTCCAGTAGCTGGAATCTTTGGGTTTATCAAACACTAGGCTACCATGCTCATTTACTTCTTTAGATTATGAATTTATTCTATTCCACTGATCTATCCCTCTATTTCTTATCTATTACCAAATTGTTTTGATGGTTATAGCTATCTGGTATTGCTATCCCTTCCTTCCTACTTTTTCATTATTTCCAATGTTATTTTTGGCCTTGTTCCTCCAGACAAATTTTCTTATTTTTTTTCTGGCTCCATAAAGTAATTTTTTTCATACTTTGATTAGCATGACACTGAATAAATAAATTAATTTAGGTAGTTTTGTCATTTATAAAGGCATGGTCTATCTATGAGCAATTAATATTTGTTGGTTTTTTAAAAGTCTGTCTATTTGTGTGAAGAGTATTTTGTAATTGTGTTCATATACTTCTGGTGTGTATCTTGGCAGGTAGACTCCCAAGTATTTTATATAGCCTGTAATTACTTTATTTAGTATTAGAATTAATTGTTCTTTAAATGTTTGATAGAATTCACTTGTAAATCCACCCAGTCTTGGAGGATTTTTCTTGTTATTGCTGTTGAGTTGTATTTGACTCTTCATGACCCCATTGACTGTAGCATGCCAGGCTTTTCTATCTTCTGCTTTCTCCTGAAATCTGTCCAAACTCATGTTCATTGCTTCCATGACAGTATTTACAATCTCATCCTCTGCCATCCCCTTTTCCTTTTGCTTTCAATCTTTCTCAAAATCAGGGTCTTTTTAATTTGTGCTGTTTCTCATTATATGGCCAAAGTATTTAAGGTTCAGTTTCAATATTTTTCCTTTCAATGAATAGTCTGAATTAATTTCTTTAAGTATTGATTGATTTGATCTTCTTGCTGTCCAAGGGACTCTCAAAAGTATTCTCCAGCACCACAATACAGAAGCATCGTTTCTTCAGTGCTCAACTTTCCTTATAATCCAGTTCTTATAGTCACACATTGCTACTGGAACAACCATAGCTTTGACTATACGGACCTTCGTCAGCAAGGTGATGTCTGTGCTTTTTAATACGCTGTCCAGATTTGCCATAGCTTTCCTTCCAAGGAGCAAAACATATTTTAATTTCATGTTTGCAGTCTCCAGCTGCAATGATCTTTAAGCCCAAGAATATAAAATTTGACACTGCTTCCATTTCTTCTCCCTCTATTTGCCAGGCAGTGATGGGACCATTTGCCAGTATCTTAGTTTGTTTGTTTGTTTGTTTGTTTTTGATGTTAAGCTTCAAGTCAGCTTTTACACCCTCTCCTTTCAACCTCATCAAGAGGCTTTTTAATTCTTCTTCACTTTCAGAGTCAGAGTGGTATTATTTGCATATCTGAGATTATTGATATTTCTTCTGACAACCTTAATTCCAGCTTTTGATTCATCCAGCCTGTCATTTTGCATGATGCATTCTGCATATAAATTAAATAAATAAGGTGACAATATACACCTTTGTCATACTCCCTGTCCAATTTTACACCAATCAGTTGTTTGATGTTAGGTTCTAACTATGGCTTCTTGGCCCACATACAGGTTCCTCAGGAGACAAGGAAGATATGATCTGGTACTCCCATATTTTTGAGGACTTGCCACATTTTGTTGTGATCCACACAGTCAAAGGCTTTAGTGCAGTCAGTGAAACAGAAGTAGATGTTTTCTTGCATTCTCCATAATCCAGCTAATGCTGGCAATTTGGTCTCTAGTTACTCTGCCTCTTCAAAAACCAACTTGTTCTCCTGGTATTTCTTAATTCACATATTGCTGAAACCTAGCTTGCAGAATCTTAAGCATAGCCTTGTTGGCATGTGAAATGAGAGCAATTGTTTGGTAATTTGAATATTCTTTGGCATTGCTCTTCTTTAGGACTGGGACAGAAACTAATCTTTTCCAATCCAGTGGCCACCATTGAGTTTTCCAAATTTGCTAGCATATTAAGTACAGCATTTTAACAGCATGATCTTATTGTTAAAACTTAATAGTATTTTATTTTTTTCAATTACAAATAAAGATAGTTTTCAACATTCATTTTTGTAAGATTTTGAGTTCCAATTTTTTCTCCCTATCTCCCTTCCCTCCTTCCTCACCAAGATAGCAAGCAATCTGATATAGGCTATACACGTGCAATCATATTAAACCTATTTCCACATTAGTCATGTTGTGAAAGAAACATCAGAACAAAAAGGAAAGACCACAGGAAAGAAAAAACAAAAAAAAGTGAAAACAGCATGCTTCAATCTGTATTCAGACTCCATAGTTCTTTCTCTGGATGTGGTTAGCATTTTCCATCATGAGTCTATTGGAATTGTTTTGGATCATTGTATTGCTGAGAAGAGCTAAGTCTATCATAGCTGATCATCATACAATGTTGCTGTTACTGTGTACAATGTTCTCCTGCTTCTGCTCACTTTACTCAGCAGCAGTTCATGTAAATCTTTCCAAGTTTTTGTGAAATCTGCCTGCTCATCATTTCTCATGGAACAATTGAATTCCACTGCATTCATATACCACAACTTGTTCAGCCATTCCCCAATTGATGGGCATCCTTTCAATTTCCAATTCTTTGCTATCACAAAAAGAGCTGCTACAAATATTTTTGTACATGTGGGGCCTTTTCCTTTTTTTATGATCTCTTTGGGATATAGACCTAGTAATGGTATTGCTGGATCAAAAGGTATATACAGTTTGATTAACCTTTGGGCATAGTTCCAAATTGTTCTTCAGAGTGCTTGGATCAGTTCACAACTCCACCAATAATACATTGGTGTTCCAATTTTCCCATATCTTCTCCAACATTTATAATTTTCCTGTTTTGTCATATTAGCCAATCAGATAGATGTAAAGTGGTACCTCAGAGTTGTTTTGATTTGCATTTCTCCAATCAATAGTGATTTAGAGAATTTTTTCATATGATTATAGCTAGCTTTAATTTCTTCCTCTGAAAACTGCCTGTTCACATCCTTTGACCATTTATCAGTTAGGGAATGACTTGTATTCTTATAAATTTAACTCAATTCTCTATATGGTTGAGAAATGTGGCCTTTATTAGAAACACTCGATGTAAAAACTGTTTCCCAGCTTTCTTTCTAATCTTGGTTGCATTGGTTTTGTTTGTGCAAAACCTTTAACTTAATATAATCAAAATTATCCTTTTTTCATTTCATAATGTTCTCTATCTCTTGTTTGGTCATAAATTCTTCCCTTCTCCATAGTTCTGACAGATAAACTATTCCTTGCTCTTTTAATTTACATATAGCATCACCCTTTATTTCTAAATCATGTACCCATTTCAATCTTATCTTGGCATAGTGTGTGTGGTGTTGGTTTATGCCTAGCTTCTGCCACACTGTTTTCCAGTTTTTCCAGCAGTTTTTGTCAAATAGTGAGTTCCTATCCCAGAAGCTGGAGTCTTTGGGTTTCTCAAACAGTAGATTACTATAGTCTTTTACTACTGTGTCTTGTGTACCTAACCTATTTCACTGATCCACCATTCTATTTCTTAGCCAGTACCAAAGAGTTTTCATGATTACTGATTTAAAATATAGTTTTAGATCTCATACAGCTAGCTCACCTTCCTTTGCATTTTTTTATTAATTCCCTTGATATTCTTGGCCTTTTGTTCTTCCAAATGAATTTTGTCATTATTTTTTCTAGCTCTATAAAATCTTTTTGGTAGATTGATTGGTATGGTGCTGAATAAGTAAATTAATTTATGGAAAATTGTCATTTTTATTATATTTGCTCAGACCACCCATGATCAATTGATATTTTTCCATTTGTTTAGGTCTGACTTTATTTGTGTAAAAATATAATTTTTATAATTGTGTTCATATACTTCTTGAGTATGTCATGGCAGGTAGACTCCCAAATATTGCATATTGTTTACAATTATTTTAAATGAAATTTCTCTATCTCTTACTGCTGTGCTTCGCTGGTAATATATAGAAATGTTGATGATATGTGTGAGTTTATTTTATATGTTGCAACTTTGCTAAAGTTGTTAATTGTTTCAAGTAGTTTTTTAATTGATTCTCTCAGGTTCTATAAATCTTCCATCATATCATCAGCAAAGAGTGATAGTTTTGTTTCCTCATCACCTATTCTTTTTAAAAATTAATTAATTAAATTTTACTTTTCAATTCACTTCCATAAGATTTTGAGCTTTAAATTTTCTCCTCCTCTCTCCCCTCCCCCCTTCCCAAGATGGCACATAATCTGATATAGGCTCTACATATACATTCATATTATATTCATATAATTCATATTTTCACATTAGTCATGTTACAAAGAAGAATTAGAAGAAATGGGAGGAAGCACAAGAAAGAAGAAACAAAACAAAACAACAACAACAAAAAAAGAGCAAATAGTATGCTTCCGTCTGCATTCAGACTCCAAAGTTTTTTCTGGATGTGAATAACTTTTTTCATCATGAGTCTTTCGGAATTTTCTTAGATCCTTGCATTGCTGAGAAGAGCTAAGTCTATCAAAGTTTGTCATTGCACAATGTGGCTATTACTGTGTACAATGTTCTGGTTTTGCTCACTTCATTCAGCATCTGTTCATGTAAGTCTTTCCAGGTTTTTCTGAAGTCTGCCTGCTCATTATTTCTTATAGCACAATAGTATTCCATTACATTCATATATCACAACTTGTTCAACCATTCCCCAATTGATGGGCATCCCCTCAATTTCTAGTTATTGGCCACCACAAAAAGAGCTGCTATAAATATTTTGTACAGTTATGATCTCTTTGGTATTTTACTGGGGATTTAAAATTCTTCTTTCTTCTTTCTTGTTTATTTTGTGGTTATATTTATCTAGTTCTGAGAGAGGGAGGTTGAGGTCCCCCACTAATTTTGCTGTCAATTTCTTCCTGTACCTCACTTAACTTCTCCTCTAAGAATTTGGATGTTATACCACTTGGTGCATATATGTGTAGCATTGATATTACTTCATTGTTTATGGTACCTTTTCAGTGGGATGTAGTTTCCTTCCTTATTTCTTTTAATTAGGTCTATTTTTGCTCTTGCTTTGTCTAAGATCAGGATTGCTATACCTGCTTTTTTTACTTCAGCTGAAGCATAATATATTCTGCTCCAGCCTTTTACCTTTACATTGTGTGTATCTCTTTGCTTCAAATGGGTTTCTTGTGAACAACATATTGCAAGATTCTGGCTTTTTTTTAAAGGCAATTGGGGTTAAGTGACTTGCCCAGGGTCACACAACTAGTAAGTGTCAAATGTTTGGTCTGAGGCCAGATTTGAACTCAGGTCCTCCTGACTTCAGGGCCTGTGCTCTATCCACTGTACCACCTAGATGCCCCAAGATTCTGGCTTTTAATCCACTCTGTTATCCACTTCTTGGGAGTGTTCATCTCATTCACATTCATAGTTATGATTACTGTGTAATATTTCCCTCCATCCTATTTTTTCCCCCTGTTTATACTTTTCTCTCTCCTTTTATCCTGTCCTTCCTCACCAGTGTTTTGCTTCTGATCGCCACCTCACTCAATCTTCCCTCCCTTCTATCAGCTCCCAATCTTTTCTTTCTCCTTTCCCCTCTTAGTTCCCTATATGGTAGGATAAATTTCTCTACTCAACTGAGTGTGTATGTTATTCCCTCTTTGTGCCAAATCTGATGAGAGTAAGGTTCAAACAATGCTCAGCCCCTCCCTTCTTTCCTTCTACAGTACTAGGCCTTTTGTACCTCATCATGTGATATAATTTACCAACTCTTTTGCCTCCCCTTTTCCTCTTCTCCCATTACAATTTTTTTCATCCCTTAATTTTCTTATATCATCATATCAAAGTCAACTTATGCCAATACCCTCTGCCCATGTATACTGCTCCTAACTGCCTTAATAGAGATACAGTTCTCAAGAGTTACAAGTATCATCTTCCCTTGTAGGGATGTAAACATTTTAATCTTATTACATAGCATGTTTTTTTTTCTTTCCTGTTTACCTTTTTATGCTTTTCTTGAGTCTTGAATTTGAAAGATTTGAAAATTTGAAGATCAAATATTCTGTTCAGCTGTGGAATTTTCATCAGGAAAGTTTCAAAGTCCCCTGTTTCATGGTATATCCATCTTTTCCCCTGAAAGATTATACTAAATTTTGCTGGGTAGTTGATTCTTGGTTGTAATCCAAGCTCCTTTGCCTTCTGGAATATCATATTACAAGCCATCAGATTCTTTAATATAGAAGTTTCTATGTCCTGTGTAATCCTGACTGTGGCTCCTTGATATTTGAATTGTTGCTTTCTGGCTGCTTGCAGTATTTTCTCTTTGAAATAACTAACTCTGGAATTTGGCTACAATATTCTTTGGAGTTTTCATTTTGGGATCTCTTTCAGGAGGTGAACAGTGGATTACTTCAATGATTATTTTTACCCTCTGGTTCTAGAATATCAGGGCAGTTTTCTTTGATAATTTCTTGAAGGATGCTGTTCAGGGTCCTTTTTTGATTGTGGTCTTTAGATAGTCCTGTAATTCTTAAATTATCTCTACTGGATCTATTTTCTAGGTCAGTTGTTTTTCCTATGAGCTATTTTACATTTTCTTTTATTTTTTCATTATTTTGATTTTGTTGGACTGATTCTTGATGTTTCATAGAGTCATTAGCTTCCACTTACCCAATTCTAATTTTTAAGGAATTGTTTTCTTCAGTTAGCTTTTGTACTTCCTTTTCAATTTGGCCAATTCTATTTTTAAAGGAATTGTTTTCTTCAGTGGATTTTTTTCTCTATTTGACCAGTTTTATTTTTTAAGAAGTTGTTTTCTTTAGTCAATTTTTGTGCTTCCTTTTCCAAGCTGTTGACTCTTTTTTCATAATTCTTTTGCATAACTCTCACTTCTTTTCCCAGTTTTTCTTCTACCTTTCTTATGTGATTTTTAAAATCCTTTTTGAGCACTTCCAATAGGACTTTTTGGGCTTGACACCGATTCATATTTTTTTTTTGAGGCTTCCCCATATAGAAATTTTGACATTCTTGTCCTCTTCTGAGTTTGTGTTTTGATCTTCCCTGTTGCCATAGTAGCTTTCTATAGTCAGGGCTCTTTTCTTTTTCTTACTCATTTCCCATCCTATTTTGTGACTTTTAAAGTTGAGCTCTGATCCTTGGGCACAGGGTGCACTGTCCCAAGTTTCTTATGTTGGGGGGTAGAGTCCTGGTCACTGGCTTTCCATGCTAGGGCCTCAGGTATTTGGGGCTTGCCCTCTGTACTGGGGTGGCCCAGCCTAGTCGCACCTATTGTTCTGAGGCTTGCAATTTGCCCTCTGCAATGGGGCTGGATACCTGCTGGCCTGCTAAGCCAGGGCCTCAGTTGCTGACTTATGCTGAGGCTAAGAGCCTCCCATTGGCTTTCCCAGATACTGTCTGCTTTGGATTGTGTTCCCCTTTTACTCAATTGAGACAGACCTTTCCTGAAGTCCTTCTAAGTTATCTTAAGCTAGAAAATTGTTTACTTTGTCTTTTTGTGGGTTCTGTTGCTCCAGAATCCATTTAGAGTCTTGATTTAAGGTTTTTTCTGAGGGAAACTAAGGATGGCTCAGGTTACTTCCTGGTTTCTCTCTACCATGTTGACTGTGCTCAACAATATCACCTTTTTGAATTTTAAAATGTTTGGCTGGAATTCCATTACCTCCCCTAGCCCAGAGGTGGGGAACCTGAAACCTTAATCTTTCCCATTTTATTGTTTTCTTCCATTTCTTTGCATTACTCATTTAAGAAAACCTTATCTCTCTTTGCAATTCTCTGGAATTCTGCATTCAGTTGGGTATGTCTTTCCCTTTCACTTTTCTTTTCTCCTCAGCTATTTATAAAGCCTCATCAGACATTCATTTTACTGTCTTGCTCTTCTTTCTCTTTGGGATGTTTTTTGTTGTTGTATCTTGTACAATATCATGAAGTTCTGTCCATAGTTCTTCAGGCACTCTATCTATCAGATCTAATCCCTTAAATCTATTCATCACTTCCACTTCATATTCATAAAAAAGTTATTTCAGTCATACCTATATAGTCTGATGGTCTTCCCTATTTTCTTCACTTTGAGTCTATATTGTCCAACAATTGGGAAAAATAACCTTAATAATTGTTTTTATTTTATCTTTATTAGTTGTAGTTTCACCTTTTTAATTTTTGATACTGATAATTTGATTTTATTGTTTCTTTTGTTAAACCAAATCAGCTAATGGCTTATCTGTTCTATTGTTTTTTTTCAAAAACAAAAACAAAAACAAAACAAAACCTGACTCCTACTTTTATTTATTGGTTCAGTGTGTGCATGTGTGTGCGTGCATGTGTGCAAGCATGTATGTGTGTGTTTTAACTTTCAATTTTGCTAATGTTTCCTTTGATTTTCAGGATTTATATTTTGATCTTTAATGGAGAATTTTCAATTTGTTAGTCTTCTAATTTTTTAGTTGTATACCCAGTTCATTGATATGCTCTATCTTTAATTGATGTAAGCATTTAGAGACATAGTCCTAAATCCTACTTTGTCGGCATCCCACAAATTTTGGTATGTTATCTGATTGTTGTCATTATATTTAATGAAATTATTGATTGTTTCTATGATTTGTTCTTTTGCTCACCAATTCTTTAAGATTAAGTTATTCGTTTCTAGTTAATTTTTAATGTATATTTAAAAGGCCCTTCATGGAATGTAATTTTTATTTCATTGTAATCATGAAAAGATGCCCTTAATATTTCTGCTTTTCTGCATTTGTTTGTGATACTTTTACATCCCAATGCACGATCAAATTTTGGGAAGGTTGGATCAATGCTTCTTGATAGGGATATGATTGGGGGATAGCTAGATCAATGCTTTTTGATAGGGAAGTTTGAAACAGTGGTAGAGTGAAGAAGGGGCAATGGTTGGGACTGGTAGGCAGAGGGCAAAAGCACCTTAGTAAAGTGAGTAAGAAGTAAATTTTTACGTAAGAACCAAGGATAAATAAGAGGAAGAATGAGCAAAAGCACAGCCAATGAGTGGAATGAGTAATGAAGAAGATGAGGGGATGTACAGATAAGATCTGGGTTAAAGCTGGAAGCAATAAATGGAACCTCTCCTTACATGCTGAGTTGTGTTTTTGAAGTGTTGTCTTTGAATGGATGACTTAATACCTTCTGGGGGCCCTTCCTAAGACAAGTAAGGTTCAGTCAGGGGCCTACTTTAAGGGACCTCCTGAAGTTTAGAGACCTAGTTCTATTATAGCAATGCCTCTAACTCCTTCATGTCAGCAATTTTTGGCAACAGACTCAGATTGCAAGATGACCCTAGGGTGGAAATAGGACTCCATTAGGACAAAAAGGAGGCACTAACAGCCTAAATTCTCATGACACCTATTCTATAATTTGAGTTCATACCTGGAATTCTCTCTCTTCTCATCTCTGCCTCTTGGATTCTCTTCAAACCCCATACAAAATCTCACCTCATACAGGAAGTCTTTGCTGATCCCCCTTAATTTTATTGCTTTTCCTTTGATGATTATTTCTAATTTATCTCATCTATATAATTTTTACACATAGTTGTTTGCATATTGTCTCCCCCATTAGACTATGAGCTCCTTGAGAGCTGGACTGTTTTTTTTTCTTTTTGTTTTGTCTTTGTGTCCACAGTGCTTAGCAGAGCACCTGGCATATAGCAGGTGCTTAATAAATGCCTATTGACTGACTGACATAAGTCAAACCAAAAGATTTGTAATAGGTACTTAACAGACACCAATTGAAGTATAATAATCAAGTTTATCTTTTTAGGTATATTTTCATGCTATCTTATATCAGATATTTTTATAATGTATTTTTCTTAATAAATATAGTATTTTTATAATATTGAAATGAAATGTCAAGAATTAGTCCTTTCATATATCTCCTTTTTTATTTCATCACAGTTACAGAGGGTTAACCTTTATTTTAGGAGGCAGTTTGGGATATCACATAAATATTGAATTGAGAGGAATGGGACTTTCCTTTGAAAGTATAAAGCCAGATGAAATGAGCCATCAGGGATGAAACATGCTTATATCAGAGTGCCCTGTTATATCAAAGAAGCCCTTTTAGTCAGAGTTTTACTAGTCATGGATTTAGGGCTTCTGGATAATTGATAAGTAGGATTTGGAAGATTCTTCAGATCTTTATGATGGATGCTGAGTCAGAGGTTTGAACCAGCAACCTGAATTCTAACACCATGAACAAGCACTCTGGGGGTTGTAAAAGACTCTCTGAAGACATAGATATTAGCAAATGAGAAACTAGGGTTTCAGCCTCCTCATAATGCTTTCATTTGAATATTTGACTAATGAGCCATCCCACATTTTTCTCTCCAGAATCTTTGATGATCTATTCTATATTCTCAGAACTTTTTGGCCTCATGTTATCTATAGGAGAACAAGGTTTTCTCGTATATCTCATGGGTCACATGGGGGAAAAACAATCCATGTAAGACAAAAATAATGCTTACAATCAGTCAGGAGAGCTGCAGAGAGTCCTGAATGACCCATGTTTTGTGTAACCTGACTTGATCATATAAGTAAAGAGTAAGTCTCATTGGACTAAAAGCAGACCAAGGTCCCCAGTTTATCATTCCATAGGTGCCATGATAACATACTTAACTTTGAAGTTTAAATGATACCTCTGGACAAGAGAACAAGGGAGCTGGATTCTAGCCTGGCCTCTACCACTAACTTGCAATGTGAATAAATAACCTTCTTGGGGTCTTCTGGAGGGCAGGGATTTTTTTTTTTGACTAGACAGTGGGGTTAAGTGATTTGCACAGGGTCACACAACTAGTGAGTGTTATGTGTCTGAGGCCGAATTTGAACTCAAGTCGTCCTGATTCCAGGGCTGGTGCTCTATCCAATGTATCAACTAGCTGCCCCCAGGCAGGGATTGTTTTATTGTTGCTTTTGTATCCCCTGTGCCTAGCACATTGCCTCATACATAACTAACACTTAATAAACATTTATTGATTTATTGGTTAGTTTTCTCACCTGTAAAATGGACTAATTAGAAAGATGATCTTTATCATCAGTTCCTCTAATGGTCTATGATCCTCTCATTCTTTTTTTTAGAATAGCTTTCTATTGATATCTTTTGCTTCTTTTTATTTCCATTTATTTATTTATTTATTTATTTATTCAGTGAGGCAATTAGGGCTAAGTGACTTGCCCAGGGTCACACAGTTGGTAAGTGTCAAGTGTCAGGTCTGAGGCCAGATTTGAACTCAGATCCTCCTGACTCCAGGCCTGGTGCTCTATCCACTGTGCCACCTAGCTGCCCCTTTTTCTTCTTTTTAGGTCATTATATTTTCCCTCCCCTTATTAATTTGTCCCCCTTTATATATCACCTACCACATATCACCTACCCATAGCTATGAGAGGTATATGATGTGCTTCTCTTCTAATTTTAAAATAATATCTTTAATATTAAGACCATGTATCTGTTTAGAATGTATCATAGAATATGGTGTAAGGTGTTGATCTAAGCCTAATTTCTGCCACAGTTTTCTAGTTTTCCCAGAAGATTTTATCACAAAAGAAATTCTTTCCTAAGTAGTTATGTTTCCTGGTTTATTGAACACTGGATTATTGAATTCCATTGTTTTTCTTTCTCCCTTGTTCCATTTATTTACCTCTCTATTTTTTAACCAGTGCCAGATAGTTTGATTCATTGTTACTCAGTCATTTCAGTCATATCCAACTCTTCATGATCCCATTTGGGATTTTCTTGGCAAAGATACTTGAGTGGTTTGTCATTTCCTTCACCAGCTCACTGTACAGATGAGGAAACTGAGGCAAACAGGGTTAAGTGACTTACCCAGGGTCATATGGCTATTAAGTGTCTAAGGACAGCTTTGAACTTAGCACTCTATTCACTGTGTCACCTTGATCACTGCTGCTTTATAATATAGTGTGAGGTCTGGAAGTTCTATTCTCCTTTATTCCTATTATTTTCATATAGGGCAGCTAGGTGGTGCAGTGGATAGAGCACCAGCCCTGGAGTTAGGAGGACCTGAATTCAAATCTGGTCTCTGACACTTACTAGCTGTGTGACTCTGGGCAAGTCACTTAACCCTTTTTGCCTCAGCTTCCTCATCAGTGAGCTAGAGAAGATAATGGCAAACCACTCCAGTATTTCTGTCAAGAAAACCCCAAATAGGGTCACAAAGAGTCAGACACGGCTGAACAACATCTCATTTATTTTCATAGTTTCTCTCGATATTTCAGATCTTTTCTCTTTCTAAATGAATTTAGTTATTTTATTGAGTTTTATAAAGTATCTCTTTAATAATTTGATTCATTAGGATGAAAACTATAACCTGACTTTGATAGTATTGTTATTTTTATTATATTGTCTTTGCTCAGCTGTTTAAGGATATTTTTATTTCTTTAAGAAATATGTTGAAATTGAATCCATGTAAGTATTTTGTGTTCTTTGGTAGATTAATTGCCCTTCTCAATTCTAAACTCTCTAAACTCCAAATCCCTATGAATATATTCACTATAAGGTCCTCATCTCCCTCTATAAAATTTTTCTTATCTCCCATAGGAACATTCATCAATGATACCATTTCCTAACAAAGAAACAAGATTTCCATATTTCTTTCTCTGATTCAGTCTTTTTCTCTGCTTCTTGCCCAATCGCCCACAGACTCATTTCTTCCTGAGTTACTACAGGAGTTATTTTCCCTTCATTGCTAACCTTTGACTTGATTAGGGTGTATCACACATTCCTCTCTATTTTCTTCTTCCTTTCTCCCCTTTTTTGTACCCTCTCATTCTGTTATTTAATCTCTCAAAAATATTGATTTGCTTGTAGATGTGTTGTTCTAGGATTTAGTCTATGATGTCTCAGGTCTCTTTATCCACCATCCCTTCTATTTGACTTCTGCCTTCACCCTTATCTCCATCTGTGCTTTTAGAAAGAAATCTCTTAATGGCCTTTCTGTTATTTTGTTATGGTTGTCCTTGTTTTCTGTATTTGTTTACTTTTATTATATTTCTGTTGTCTGAAGTATTTGAAAAGCAATTAATTTACTCAAGCTTGGTGTTCTTTTTAGGAATGTTTTGAATGCCTATTTTTTGTTGTTGTTTAACATGCATGTTTTTTCCATTAATTGTTCCTTAGGTTTGCAGGGTATATCACTTTGGGTTGTAGTTTTGGCTCCTTTGCTCTTTGGAACACATTATTATGGAACACATCTCTCCAATTATTTCTAGTGGGTGCAGAGTATATGTTTTTTAAATTTTCTTTCCTTTATATTTGAAAGTCTTCTGGTCACTTGAAGAATTTGTTGTCATTGAGATTATTAAATTTAGTCATTATATGTCTTGAAGTTTGAAGGATAGTATTTTTTTTTTCCTGAAGGTGATCTCTAGATTCTCTCAATCAGTACTTTATTTTCTGTATTCAGAAGTTCTAGGAAATTTCCTTATATTATTTTATGCGTTATTATACTCAGAATTAAAAAAAAAAACATGTCTTTCTGGGAGACCTAAAATCCTTAAATCATCCCTACCTGTGTTGTCTTTGAGATCAATATGTTTTACTTGTATATAAATGTTTCCTTTTAATGTTATTGTTTTCTGCTTCTCTTCTTCCAGATTGTTCTTCACTTTGTATGTATTTGCATTCCTATTAATTTATTTTCTCTTTAGTTTCTTTGATAAGATTTCCCACTGTGGATTCAAGGTTTTGGGGTTTTTTTTCATTCTGTCAATTATTTCTCCTATGCAAACCATAAAATCATATTTTACAATTATCATTTTTCTTTTGAACCATTTAGGAATAGTCTAATGTTGTTTCATGCTTCCTGGGAATTCACAATCCTCTGCCTCATCAGATGTTGATTCATTTTCCTTTGTCTTGCAATAATGATAGATGTCCAGATTCCTTTAGCTGATCTGGAAACTCTGTTTTCTTCTGTTATTAATACCTTCCCTGTTGGTTTATCTTCTTACACTCAAAGTCTTTAATTGAGTTTTATTCCTCCTGAGGTCTTTGGTAATTTCAGTCTTCTTTCCTGATGTTACCCTATTGCTCATTTTCAGACTCTCTCCTCTTTGATGGCAGTTTCCATGAAGGCTAGACTTAGTCAACCCAGTCTCCTCCCAAGGTTGACAATTCACATTTCATCAGCCTTAGTCTTTGCCACAAGTAACTCTTGGGGGACTAGAATTCAGGATACTGTATATTGGAGTGTTTTCCCTCAGGCTAAGTTGAACGCAAGAGAATCCTAATCTACTTGTGTTTGTTTTATAGCTCTCTGGATGAGTTCTTTGCAGCATAGTGTACTGACACACTGCTGTCCCAGATAGAGGAAGCTTCCGACTTATTTTTCCTTGTTGTGGTCTGGGTGGAGTGGTAGAATAATTGAGCTTTTGCCTACCTATAAATATGGTAGGCAGTGGTGATGGGCTGCTGAGTGAGTTTATTAGGGGATAGGGATTAGTCTTCTCTGCCATTAATTCTTGTTAGTATTCTTAATGTCCTAAATAGGAGACAGCTGAAATTACTTCATCTCTCGTGAATTATTCCCATTTTAGAGAATTTTGAAAAGTCATGGAGATCAGAGAAAATGTCTAGTCCTAGCTATTTTGCCCAACTGTATGCAAATAAATCTGACAATCTAAAATAGATGATTATTTACAAAAAATATAAATTGCCCAGATTAATAGGAGAGGAAATAAAATATTTAAATAACCCCATTTTAGAAAAAGAAATTGAACAAGTCATCAATGAACTCCCTAGGAAAAAAATATCCAGGGCCAGATAGATTTAAAAGTGAATTCAACAAAACATTTGAAGAACAATTAATTCCAATACTATATAAACTATTTGGAAAAATAGGCAAAGAAGGAGTCCTACCAAATTCCTTTTATGACACACATGACAAGAATATTATAGACCTATTTCCCTAGTAAATATAAAACTTTAAGTAAAATATTAGCAAAGAGATCATAGCAATTTATAACCAGGATACACTGTGACCAGGTGGGATTTATATCAGGAATGCAGGAGTAGGTTAATATTAGGAAAACTATTAGCATAGTTGGCCATATCAATATCAAAACTCACAAAATCATATGATTATCTCAATAGATGCAGAAAAAGCTTTTGACAAAATATAGCACCCATTCTTATTAAAAACACTGGAGAGCATAGGAATAAAATGATTTTTCCTTAAAATGCTAAATATTATCTGTCTAAAACTGTCAGCAAGCATTATGTAATGGGGATAAGCTAGAAGCCTTCCCAATAAGATCAAGGGTGAAATAAGGATGCCTATTATCACCACTATTATTCAATACTGCAGTAGAAATGTTAACTTTAGCAATAAGAGAGGAAGAAGAAATTGAAGGAACTAGAATAGGCAATGAGGAAATAAAACTATCACTCTGCAAATGATATGATGGTATACTTAGAGAATCCTAGAGAATCAATTAAAAAACTACTTGAAATAATTAACAACTTTAGCAAAGTTGCCGGATATACAATGAATCTACATAAATTATCAGCATTTATATATATTACCAGCAAAGCCCAGCAGCAAGAGATAGGAAGAGAAATTCCATTTAAAATAACTGTAGACAATATAAAATATTAGGGAGTCTACCTTCCAAGACAAACCCAGGAACTATATGAACACATTTACAAAATGCTTTTCACACAAATAAAGTCAGACCTAAACAATTGGAAAAGTACCAATTGCTCATGAGGAGGTTGAGCTAATATAAAAATGACAATTCTACCTAAATTAATTTACCTATTCAGTGCCATGCCAATCAAACTACTAAAAAATTATTTTATAGAGCTAGAAAAAATAATGACAAAATTCATCTGGAAGAACAAAAGGTCAAAAATATCAAGGGAATTAATGAAAAAAAATGCAAAGGAAAGTGGCCTAGCTGTATCAGATTTAAAACTATATCGTAAAGCAATAATCATGAAAACTATTTGGTACTGGCTAAGAAATGGAGTGGTGGATCAGTGGAATAGGCCAGGTACATAACTCACAGTAGTAAATATAGTTTACTATATAGTAGTATACTATATACTAGTAGTTTACTATATAGTAGTAGCATACTATATAGTAGCATACTATATAGTAGCATACTATATA
>NW_020954610.1:55073215-55144156 GCF_900497805.2 Vombatus ursinus
AGCATACTATATAGTAGCATACTATATAGTAGCATACTATATAGTAGTATATTATATAGTAGTAAATCTACTGTTTGATAAATTCAAAGACTCCTGCTTTTGGGATAAGAACTCACTATTTAACAAAAACTGCTGCAAAAACTGGAAAACAGTATGGCAGAAACTAGGCATAGACCAACATCTCACACCCTATACCAAGATAAGGTCAAAATGGGTACATAATTCAGACATAAAGGGTGATACCGTAAGCAAATCAGCAGAGCAAGAAATAGTTTACCTGTCAGATCTATGGGAAGAATTCATGACCAACAAAAGATGGAGCACATTATGAAATGCAAAAAGAATAATTTTGATTACATTAAATTAAAAAGTTTTGCACAAATAAAATCAATGTAACCAAGATTAGAAGGAAAACAGAAAGATGGGAAATACTTTTTACAGCAAGTATTTCTAATAAAGGCCTCATTTCTCAAATGTATAGAGAACTGAGTCAAATTTCTAAGAATACAAGTCATTCCCCAATTGATAAATGTTCAAAGGATATGACAGGCAGTATTCAGATGAAGAAATTAAAGCTAACTATAATCATGTGAAACAAATGCTCTAACTTACTATTGATTAGAGAAATGCAAATTAAAACAACTCTGAGGTACTATCTTACACCTGTCAGATTGACTAATATGACAGAAAAGGAATATATTAAATGTTGGAGAAGAGGTCAGAAAATTAGGACACTGATGCATTATTGGTAGAGTTGTGAAGTGATTGAGCCATCCGGGAGAGCAATTTGGAACTATGCCTAAAGGGCAATCAAACTATGCATACCTTTTGATCCAGCAACACCACTACTAGGTCTGTATTTCAAAGAGGTCATAAAAAAAGGGAAAAGGACCCATATGTACAAAAATATTTATGGCAGTTCTTTTTGTGGTGGCAAAGAACTGGAAATTGAGGGAATGCCTATCAATTGGGGAATGATTGAAAAAATTGTGGTATACAATGGAATTCTATTATTCTATAAGAAATGATGAGTGGGTAGATTTCAGAAAAACATGGAGAGACTTACATGAACTGATACTGAGTGAAGTGAGCAGAACTAGGAGGACATTGTATAAAGTAAAGCAACATTGTGTGATGATCATCTGTGATTGACATATTTCTTCTCAGCAATCCAATGATCCAAGATAATTTTAAAAGACTCATGATGGAAAATGGTATCCACATCTAGAGAAAGAGCTATGAACTCTTAATGCAGATCCAAGCATATAATTTTCACCTTTTTTGTGGCTTTTCCTTTGTGTTCTGTTTCTTCTTTCACATCATGACTTATGTGGAAATATGTTTAACATGATTACACGTATAGAACCTATATGAGATTGCTTGTCGTCTTGGGGAGGGGGGATGAGAAGGAGAGAGAAACATTTGGAACTCAAAATCTTATAAAAAATGAATGTTGAAAATTATCTTTACATAAAATTGGAAAAAATACCATTCAGTTAAAAAAAGGAAATGTCTAGTCCTCTACCTTTTTGGTCACATGATACATTATTCCATAGTTCTTTGAAGGTCACTAACTATTTGTGGAAAGGAAATTCTTACTCTACCATGTATGTGTATTATCACTAAGCTTTTCCTGCAGCTTACATGCCAAACAATGTTCACTGAGCGTCAACCATCTGCTACATACATATGAAGATTGCTAAGAAGTATATGAATTAATAAAAAAGCATTTACTAAACATCTACTATGTATCAGGCATTATGTTAAGCTGCATATTTGTTTTTTTAAAAATACAATCCCTGCCCTCAGCACACTTAGAGGGGAAGACAACACACATACAAAACATGTGATAAGGAAAGGGAGTTTTGTTTTGAGGAGGTAGAAAGATATGTAATGGGCTCTAAGATAGATGGTGAAATGGTCCATGTGTATGATGAGACTGGTTATGAAGCAGAAGCATGATCTAGTATCTTGAGCTAACCAGTATATGTAGTAAACTAAGTGGACTAGTTTATACACAATCACCAATCACCTGAGTTAAGCCCTAAGTTGGGAACTCCCAAGTGATTTTAATTCCTTAAGAGACTGAGGGCATGGATTCAGGATAACCTAGGTATAAGTCTTCCAAGTCTCAGGTTTGATGTGCAGGTTGTTTTTCGGGTGAGGAGGCACACTTGGAAGGCAGTAGGCCCATGGTGAGAAAAATCTTTGTCTACAAATATGTTCAAAATCTAATTGAGTGGGCAAGACATGTACTTGAACAGTTGGCAAGTACACAATATATATGCAACCAGGTACTGACTGTGCAGTACTGACAACAAATACAAAGGGAGTTAGGAAAGGGAGAGTTCAATGTGGGCTGAAGCTGTTAAGGAAGGCTGAATGAAGGGGGTGGAACATGAGCTGGACTTTGAAGGATGGGTAGGTGGTGGGGGTAGGAGTGGGTGACATACCGGGAGGGAGAAATAGAATGAATTAAGAGCACAGAAGTAGGAAGGAACATGATGTTCATAAGGGAGCAGTGAAGAGCTTAGACTGTCATCAGCATTAACTCTGGGTATAGAAATCATCACCAGGTCACCATGAATTAATTCTGCTTGATGTCTAAAAAAGTTCACATAGTACTTCTTAATAGATACTTTTCCTAGTGAAGTTTTTTTTTCTTTTCCTTAATTTCTTCCACGTTTTTTAGCAAAGAATAATCCAACTCTACCCAAATACATTTGGTCTCAGGAAGCTTTGTTTATGTGTATGTGTGTGTACGTGTGTTTTGTTGTTTTATTCTTTGTTTGTTTGTGGAGGGATAGTGTAATCACTAATCTTGCCTTAGTTAGGAACATTACTCACATATAGTTCTGACTATGGTCAATAGAAAGGGCCCAAGGTCACCCACATTTCAGTGAGCAATATAAAACAGGACAGACTAGGTAGCTTCTTCTCTAGAATCAGAGCTCAAACCTGCTCACTAATGAAATGCTTATGACTCTGACCTCCTGGGCTTTGAATCTTCCTGATACACCTAGATCCACAATACTTGTCTGCTTCTCCCTGCTTTTTCTGACCTAGCTACTCTTGGCCAGATCTATGCTACATGCCCCACCAGCCCCTAACCAACCTCTCTAGTCTTGATCTTTTGTCTACTGAGACCTCAGACATCTGCCTGAACATTTATGCTCAGCTGATCTCTCTGGACTAGCTCTTCATGGTCAACCTTATTCTATTGCATCTCTTGCCCTGGCATCACACCCTGGTTAAAGTTTTAGCACACAGGTGACTTGGATCCATAGGCTTCTTCTGAGCAACTGTCCATTTAATGGGAAACAAGTAGATTATTGTTATTGAGGAACCCAAAGATAAAACAAATGATCCATCAAAATGTTCCAATCAGACTCCCTGGCTTGATCCAGATCTTAAAAGTGATAAACACATGATTATAGGTTCAGATAAAAAATGACAAGGGACCAGAAAGAGAATCCTGCCTCCTCCACTGCACTTGTGGAAAGGTCATGTTTTAGCATGCTACATAATAGCAACACATTTGTTTTCAGTCATCCCACAGATGTTTTCCAATGGTTATATACCTCAGTATTCAGTCTCATTATTCCTCAGAGCAAACTGCAACTCATATCCCGGTGCCTCAACAGATTTTTTTTCCCCCTGGTACCATCAGTTTCTGAATGGTTTCCCCCTTGAATCTAAGAAGCCCATTACATTTGGTTAGGGTAGGGAAAAGGCTTATGACATAAAACTGTCAATTGATTACATAGTTTCATTTTTCCTGCTGGAATAGAGAAATGAAGCCCTTCTTGTTCATTTTTAGAAAAAAAAAACAAATGGCTGCTCCATTGCATTCAAATTATAAAGCCTCTGAGCTCATCTGTTGTCAATAACTAAGGTCAATACGATTCAATTCAAATAAAAAATATTCATTAAGCACATATTGTGTGCTTGGCCTAGGATAAGCATCACTTACACTTAGACTGATTGCATTTGAAGGTTTTCAAAGTACATATTGGTCTCATTTTGCAAGTGAAGAAATTAAACCTCAGGTTCAAAGAACTCATCTAAGGTTATACAAATGGTGAGTGTATCATCACCTAACCCCAGGCCTTCTGACTCAAACCTGTAGTTTTACCACTATGCTGTACTGCCTTTCTGTCAGGAAGAGGATCTGAATCTCCTCATGTTTTCTAAATGTCTGTGTAGCTGAAGATTCTGCTTCCCATGTGCTTTTTAATGTTTGTTAATTTCTAGCCAAATCCCACTGACTTCTCCTGCTCCTATCTTTAAAGAGATAAGGGCTGTTTGCTTGACTTCATATTCTCATTGAAGTTCCCATTATTACCTCATTTAGTATCATTTGTACTTGGCCTCAGTGCCTGACTTTCTTCTTTCTCAGTTATTGGTAATAATCATAAAGCAATATGGTATAGCACAAAGGGAACCAGAAGCTAAGTATCTAAAGACTCAAGTTCTGTTCTTTCTTTGTCCTGGTCAGTACTGGTCAGTAGTGAGATAAGCCAGCCTTGGGATGGCTAAGATGCAGACACCAGCTAGCAGAGTGGCAGGACAGCCATAGGAGGAGGTCTCAGCAGCAGGTAAAGAGAGGGAGGCCTTCAAAGTAGATAGCCGTATTAAGGAAGTACTAACCCTGGGTTATAAAGCTCAGGAACAAGATCTCAGTCCTTGAAAAGATTAGGCCTGTAAGACAAGATGCAATCCTAGAACTAGGGGACTTGTAAGAGACTCAGACACTTGAGGGAAAAGATCAAGGGCTGGTATTAGAATTAAGGTACCGAAGATCCTAATTACTAGGGCCAGAGCATAAGGTTGAGTAGGGCACAATAGCCAGGTTGACTTAATAGTGAGTTAACAACTTAGCATTACTTATATTTTTTCTGCCTTAGGCCAAAGTTGGTCTGAAGATCTATATATGAGTTAAACATATATGTAGGGTTTATTAGCCTAGCTGGAAAGAAGGGTAGGGAGCCAAACAAGTAATTATAGTTTTAATTATGACTCTACCATTAACTATGTGACTTTGGATATTTGTCCAATACACCTGATCCACTTCTCCTTTCTCTCTACCCAAGCTTTGATTTCCTTATCCATCATTGATTTTAAGAGTTCATATGAAAAAGAACATGGGGGTTTAGCAGACTAGTACAGTAATGTCACATCATGACATGAGAGTAAAAAAATAAACATAGTCTTAGGTTTTGATATTCAAAATATACTGTCCAGAAAGGAGGTGACAATCTTGCTGTACTTTGATCTAGGCAAAGTATTTCTGGAAACTGTGATCGATCCAGGAATATATCCAGAAGCTGACCAGGATATCTAAGGAATTGGAAGTCATGTTAGATGCAGATTAGTTGAAGAGATTAGTTTAGCCTGGAAAAGAGAAGATTTAAGGAGAGCATGATCACTCTATTTGAGTATCTGAAAGGCTGTCATGTGAAGCAGGTTAGACTTGCTTGCTTGACCCCAGAGGACAGAACCAGAATGCTGACCAGCAGTTTAAAGAGATATATTTAAGTTTGATATGAAGAAAGACTTACTAACAATTAGAACTACCCTAAGATGGAATGGGCTGCCTTAGGGATCAATGGATTCACATACATTGGGGTCATTAAGCAAAGACCTGATGACCAATAGTTGAGAGCAGAACTAGGATTGAGTGGAAATTCCAGAAAGGATCCATCTATGGAAAATCTTAAGAGCCATTCAAGAGTCTGACAGTCTGCCTTGGGAGCCAGTGAGCTCCTCAAATCTAGAAATCACCAAGAGAGACCTCTATGACCACTAGACAGGGATGTTGTAAGGCAGAGGCACATTGGACCAAGTGAACTCTAAAGTCCTGAAAATGACAGGGATCATACCTGTGACCAATGCCATGGTGAAGATCCATAGAGACAAGTGGTCTGTAAAGTTAAAAGTGTTATATAGATGAAACAAGGCTATTATTACTCATTCTACAATGGGGATATCTCCAAGGATGGGCTGCTCTATTTCCTCATCATACTGTCAATGTGCTCTTGTCCAATCCATACCTCTACAACAATAATCCTTACTATCCCATCATATGCAAGGAGTCAGCAAGTCTCTGCTTGAAGACCTCAAGAAATGGGAAACATATTAACTCCAGAAGGCAGTTGCATTCCACTTGGGTATAGGTCTAATTATTCAGATGTTTTCCTTTACTGTAAGACCCAGTTTGCATCTTTGTAACTTCCATCCTTTCCTGCTAGTTCTGCCCCTTTGGGTTAAATACAACCCACTGATTCTCTTTAAGCGGGGAAGGATTTGAGATTTAGCTGCTAGATGGCTTATGTGTCATCTAAGGACCAACAAGATGAGTTCATTGAGACTCATCTCACATTGGCCACAGGGAAAAAAAAATTGGGGCTGGTGGAGGGTCAGAAACTCTGAAAGACCATCTACTAAGTTAAAAAGTGATTGTAATCCCCACTGGTGGAGGGAGCACACACACTAACAAAATTGCAGATCCTTGGAGTATAATGAAAGTATAGTGAAATCCAATCACACAAGTATCCCTGCTAAAGGCTTCTTGCATAATTTTGCATTTCTGCTTATGATTACCTTAATTAGGGTCTTTCCACATTTTTTTCAATCTGCCCACTAGTTATAGGATCAGAGATCTAGAACTGAAAGCGAACTCAGAGGCCACTTAATCTAACCTCCTTTTGTAGATGAGGAAATGAGGTCCATAAGTTAAACAACTTGCTCAAGGTAATTCAGACAGTTAGTGTCATGGGTGAGATTTGAACCCAGGTCTTCTGGCTGCAGAACAAAAGTTCTTTCCACCATCCTGGACTCTTGCAGCTCCAATTATGGAAACAACTTCTCACCTCAGAAAAGGTTCACCAGGGCATGAAGCTAGCTTGCTACACCTACCCACCACTCCCTATTCACTACAAATCCCTTCAATTTTGGCAGGTAATTTATGGAAACCTTAACATCTCCTATCACAACCAGGAGTTTCCTCTAAGAATTCCGAACACCAGCTGGTGCTCATAATGGCTTCAATTCTTTAAGACCTAGCTAATAACTCTTCTTTGCTCTCATACTCAAAAGATGCCGTAATTCAATAATGTATCTACACATTTGAAGCTATTTAAAACTTGTTTCTAATACATTCATTGTAGATCATTAAGCACAACTGATATTTTCAGATGAAATTTGTATTTTTATTTGCAAATGCCATTTCTGCCTGTTTTTCCAGTAGTGTCTCAGAGCTTTCCTGCTCTGATTAATTACTGTAGTTGAGACTCAAGCATAGGAGGAAGAGTTTGTTTTAGACTGACCGAAATAGGGCTTATATATTAAACTAAGCCGAGACAAATGAAAATCCTTGAATAACATTACCTTTTATCTTGACACCAAGGTTGTATTAGTCTGGAGTATTGTCATGGAGGCTTTGGAGTCTAGTGGAAAGAACACATGACCTGAAAGTTCAGAAAACTTGGCTTCTAATCCCAGTTCTACCTCTTACTAGCCATGTGATTTTGGGCAAATTGTTTTACCTCCTTAGGTATCTTAGATAAAATGAATGAGATCATAAGCTCTTAGGGCTGGAAGGGATCTTAGAAGGTCATTTAATTCACCCCCCTCATAAGATTAGAAAATTGGATTTGGAAGGGACCTCCTCATTAGCAAACCAAGGCTCTGAGAGGTTAAAGAGTTTGCCGATGAAGTCATACAAGTAGTAAATAGCAGAACTGGCATTTTAACCCAGGCCCTTTGACACCAAAACTTGGCAATTTTTCCACAGAACTGCAAAGATCTCTTAAATTCCTTCCTGCTGTGACAATCAATGATTAATCCTGTAGATTTGGTGTCCCTAGAAACTACATAAAATGGTAGATTTTAGTACTGGTCTGCTCAGGCTTATTGAGAACTCCCAGTTTTGGAAATGAGTTCATCCCTGAGAAAGAATTAGGGTATTTATGTTATTCTCCTCCATACTCGCACTAGATACTTCTAAATAGCATCTTTCAAAGAGGGCTACAGTGGAGCCATTACTTACAGTAGGGCTTAATTCTGATTAGGTACTGCACCTTAATAATATGGCTTGGAAAAGGTAGACGATATCCTCGGGATTTAGGTAACCTTTATCTTATGCACATTCTGGGAAAATAATGAAGAAATCAATTGAAGAAGGCTGATAGCCTGGGCCAGGGTTGGAAGAATACTAAATCCTCAATTGACAGGCCATCACAGATGGCAACAGGGTTTGGCTGCTTTCACTGGGGAAGATTTTCCTTTATAGAAAGCAGCTGCTTCTAATTGTCTAAAGTATTGTTGAATTGTTGTGTGTGTGTGTGTGTGTGTGTGTGTGTGTGTGTGTGTGTGTGTGTGAGAGAGAGAGAGAGAGAGAGAGAGAGAGAGAGAGAGAGAGAGAGAGAGAGAGAGAGAGAGGGAATGAACGTGCCCATGTTTCCATTTTGCCCAAATAAACCACATGGATGATTTTATTTATGTCACTTTACACTGAAAGGCTTTTAACCTCATTTTAGCAGTTTTTAAGACCTGATGTTTTTGAAGACAGAAAAATAATGGATGTGTGTTTCTTTCCTAAATCTGATGTGACAAACTGAAAAGTGTGGTTCCTTTCCATCTGGAGGCAATATGTACAGTGGACAGAATATAAACCCTGGAGTCAGAGCATCTAGGTTTAAACCACATTCCCTGATACATACTATCTGTGTTTCCTTGAGCAAGTCATTTAACCTCTATGAGCCTCAATTTCTTCATTTGTAAAATGAAGGGGTTAGACTAAACTTCTGAAGCCCCTTCTAGATCCATGATCTTCATTTGTGTCCTTTTCATTCACTAGGGAGACGAAGAGGTGGTGCTATTGCCAATTCCATAAGAAATTTAATTTCCTAGGGTGGTAATGGCAGCCATATTCTTAAGTACAGAGATGAAGCACAGTGTGAAATTTCTATCTTCTTGCACAGCTATAAAGAGGGTTTTCCTTTTCCCTTGTTAAAGCCCAAAACTTGATCATGTGCAAGGGCATGAGCAGATACTCTCTATGAGAAAAGGCCTGGTGCTAGAATAGTATTCAATGAAGTAGCATACCTAATGACAAGATGCTGCAGAGCTGAGCTTCCTCCTAGAAACAGGTGGCACTGATGAATTTCATGGAGCGAATGCACATCTTTTCCAATCTTGATAATCCTAGAGCATCAAAAAATTTCTGGCCATTTCTTCTCTTTACCTCTTGCTGTTAATGAAAAGCTACTCTGGGTAGAATAATCATGAATAGACAAGCAGGCTCCAGTCTTGTAGTAGAGAATGGAGTGGAACTGTGAGGCAGGAGACCTGGGTTCTAGTCCTGGTTGTAGTACCTAAAAGCTGAGTGGCTTTTAACACTTATTTCATCTCTTTGGTTCTCCATTCACTCAGGTCTCATATGAGAGGATTAGAATAATGATGATAATAACTGGTGTTTAGAAAGCTCTTCATGTATACTCTTTTGCTTGAGGATCACAGCAGCCCTGTGTGAAAGGTTCCAGAGATTTTATTTTCCCCTTTTCATGGGTAAGGAAACTGACCCAGAATGATTAAGTGATTTCTCCATCATCACACAGATAGTGTTAAAGGTGAGATTTAAACCCAGGTTTTTCTATCTCTTAAGTTCAGTACTCTTTCCATTTTACCACTAATATTCCTTTTAGATCTAAAATTCAATTATTTTAAATATGATAGGAGTCTAACTATATCAGTATTTAAGGTCAATGAATATTCAAAGGACAACACTTTTATACCAACCACCTTCTGATTGCACATCATTATATCTATTAAGCCCAGTTAATTTGTTTTTTAGATTTTTTCTGGGCATGCTATAAGGAAAAATCGTGAGCCATTTTTCTATTTGGCTGCAATTTTTGTTTGTCTTCTGGTTTCGTTTATAGTGCCAATACCAAGATTGAGAAAAGCCATATCTTTAGTAATAAGTCCACTTGCTTGTCATTAACCAAGGACCTCACATTTAGAGTACCAATAATTACTGTAAGTTAATACCATAAAAAATTGTGTGATCCAAAATGTTAAATATGCAAAAGGAGTATGGCTGAACAGGTTAGTCTATCATTGTGATGGAATACTAATGTACTATAAAAATATTGAGCTCAATGGTTTTAGAAAAACATGGAAAGACTTGCAAGAAATATTGAAGAGTGAAATGAACAGAACCAAGAGAACATTGTATACAGTAACAGCAAAATTGTTTTAAGAACAACTTTGAGCAAATATTTTGACTATTATAAATACCCAAATTAACTATAAAGGACATATGAAGAAAGATACTATCTGCATCCTGAGAAAGAATTGATGAGTAGAAGTACATATAGAATGATTATTAGAATGTGACTCTGTATGTGTGTGTGTGTGTGTGTGTGTGTGTGTGTATACACATACACACCTATTTGTGTCTAATGGTAGCCATCTCTAGGGCAGGGGTAGAGGGAAGAAAAAAAGGGAAAAAATAAATTTGTATGATAATTTTGTTGTATATTTGAAAGGAATAGCAAGTTGTACATAGCAGATTTACAGTTTCATGTGCAATCTTTTTTATTGTATTATCTTATGGAAATGCTTGTTTTATTCCATAAACTAAAAATTAAAAAATGCATGTTAAAAATGATGAATCTTTGGAAAATGTATACCAGAGATAGACATGTCTGGTACCCTTTTACTTATAAATATCAAGTGAGAGATAAGATAGGGTGCTGTATACTTGCCAAAGGGGTTTGCCAGCGTCACAAAGGAGATTCAAGGTAGAGAACAAATTGAAGAGGGATTCTTTATGGAGGATGTTCTTCATTTGCTTCCAAATTTCCAAATTAGCCTTCCAAATTTAGATCTGTAACCATTTGGAAGAGTTTGGCCTGTTCACACAGGAAAAAAAAAATGAATTGAGTGAAGAATGTATTATTGAGGCTTTGATATGAAGTTGGATAGACAATGTATAGAGTCAGTGTAGGCCCGATAAATGGAAAATGAATTGGGCCCAGAACTGAAAATGATAACAGGGTGAATTGTTTTGAGCAATGGCAAAATAATTTTTTTTCAAAGAAAAGACAAAAATAGCATGTAAGACTTGCTGTAGAACATTCTTCTCAGGGGCAGCTAGGTGGCACAGTGGATAAAGCTCCGGCCTTGGAGTCAGGAGAACCTGAGTTCAAATCTGGCCTCAGACACATAACACTTACTAGCTGTGTGACCCTGGGCAAGTCACTTAACCCCGATTGCACATCAAAAAGAAAAAACAAAATAAAACAAAACTAAGAACATTCTCCTCTCTACCTTCCCACTCAAACCAAGGACACTCTCAGTTGTATATATAAGTACCATTAGTAGAAGAGTGATTATACATAGGGATCACATGGGAGGGACTTATATATGAGGAATCCATGAGGGAGACAAATTTATACCTGCCACACTGCAAAATCACTGATGTTTGCTGGTTCTATCATCATATTTATCTCACTAGGATCACCAATGGGTGTGGCATTTCAGCTAGAAGCAAGTCTCTGCTAGACACCAGCTCTTCTAGGTTCTGTCTCTGATGATCTGTGGTGACTGCTGGTAGTCTCTACTACTCTGCTGGTCCTGTTGAATTTGGGGCACATCCTTCCACTGATGTCATAGCATCTTTGTGGGGTATGTCATTTGGTTGGTCCTTTATTCTCAGTTGAATGTTGCCAATGGGCATATTGCCCTGCTGGTCCCAGAGACTTAAGATGAGTAAGGACTTGGTAGCTGCTGGTCAGCAAAAAGAATTTTAATGACCCCAGGCTTTGCCCTGAAACCAAGACCTATCTTTTAAAATACTGTACCAATATTTTTTTCTGTAATTTTGTATGACCTAGGGTTATAGAACACTGAATTCCCTGAAGAACTGAAGCTTAGCATCACCCAAAGGAAAATGGAAAGGTGTGTGGTGGGTATGAACAGACTGCAACACATTGCAAGCAAGGAATCATGAAGGAGAAGTTATGTAGAGGATATTATCAAAGATGTATCTGATTTAAAAAGAAGAAGGCCTGGTCATATGATAAGAGTGAGGGATAACTGATGAATGAATTGTGTGTTCTTTTGGCATTCTTACAATGGCAGTAGAGTTTAAGGAGGAGACCCAGAACATGGAGTAGACCCTCTATAGTAAACTAATGAGAGTGTATGAATGAGAATCTCATAGAATGGGTCTGCCTGGATGGATTATAGTGTATGTATCATTAGAGAGAATACCCATGGGGGAGGTTACCTATTCAGTTGTGTATTGAATTTGGAGTTCCCTGTAAAAGAAACTAGTTGAATTTACTCTTTGGATGGTGACATACCTCGGTAATTCAATGGAACTGTGATCTCATCAATGGGAGTGTTTCTACCCTCCCCCAAATGATGAAAATTGCAACCCATTTATGATTGCCTATCCTGTGGAATTTTCCTCCTTATCTTCCTTGAATCCTCCTTGGCGAGCAAATATTCAGCAATATTCTGGGTTCCTTCTTCTAGATGTTATGACATATACATGGAGAAAAAAATACATTAAGATTTTGCCTTGATAATAAATGATAGGAGGAGACTCTAACCACGGTTTTCCTGAAGTCCAGTACTGTTTTCATGGTACAGCTTTGTCTTCCCTGTCTATTCTAACAGGAGCAGTTGTCATTAGTAATGAGAAATTAAAATGGCTAATATGATTACAATACTACAGCAATGTATGACAAGATATTTTATTGCTCTTATAAAAAATCTTTTAATTCAATTTTAAAAGAGAAAAAAACAGGACAACCATATTTAAGTTTCAGGGGCACAGTTATTTTGTGGTATTGTTCTTTAGAAGACAAAGCCCCCTAGCTTACTTAGGGAAGTAAGTATTAACCTTTTTATCAAATGAGACTAGACTGTGGTGCTGTGGCATTTTGAAACAGTGCATATGAACACAGTAAAAATGATTCAGTAAGGCAGCTTCCTGGAAAACCTTTTCTTTTGTTGAACTCTAATTAAGAATTTCTTTTATTATACATACATACATAGATATTTCCCAAGTACTAAGATATGGTAGACTAATTTGATTTGGATTTAACTTGTGTAATATGGAGGTTGAATTCTTTAGCATGCCTCAGCCTACTTGGAAAGAATGATGAATTCTCATCTATCAAACATGTACTTTGAGACTTACATAAAGGTCAATTAGTTTTAGCACTAATGCCAAACCATCCACATCCTGCTTCAGTTTCTTAATCCACTCCTGGAAGTAATAGCAAGACCTTCTAGGTGGTTCTCTCTAACTCCTTCTCTTAGCTACCTCCTCCATCCAGCTGATGTCCAAATATTCACCTCCAGCTATGACTGCTCACCTAAACTCCAATGTTAAACATGAAGAGGGAACCACTACATGATTTCTATTCCTTTTCTAGATTTAAAACCTGTGAACCTATGTCTAGCTACTTAAAATTATCTCCATATCAGCATACTTCTAATATGGAATATACAGTAAGAGTACTGGGATTGGAGTCAGGAAAGAAAGACCTTGGACTCTAATCCTGCCTTTAATACTAATAATATGATCATAAGTAAGTAACATACCCTCTCTCAGTCTCACTTTTCAACTTAAGGTCATAAGGTTGTTGTGAGGCTCAAACGAGATAATAAAACACCGTAAACCTCAAAGTGTTACACAAATGCTAGGCATCATCATCATCATCATCATCATCTATCTATCTCTCTATCTATGTATACACACAGTTATGGACCTTAGTTAAAAACTCTTGCTTTAAACTGTCTCACTTGGTAAGCTCATCAGTTACAATTCCAAGATCTATGTATCTAACTTTAATCTCTTTGTGGAGCTCCATTCCCACATTACCACCTACCTTCTGGACATCTAGAATCAGATATCCAGTAGGTGCTCCAAACGCAACATGTCCAAAACAGAACTCATTATCTTTTTCCCTAAAACCTTCCTTTCTTCCCGACTTTGCTATTACTATCAACCTCCCAATTGATAGGTTCACAGCCTCAGTGTCATCCTCAAATCCTTTTCACATTCACCCATATATCAAATCTGTTGTCAAATCTTATCATTTCTTCCTTCATAACATCTCTTGAATATGCCCCATTCCATCCACTCACATAGCCACTACCCTATTAATGACCTTCATCATTGACCTTCATCACCTTTTGGCTGATCTATTGGAATAGCCTCCTAATTTATCTCTCCGGCTCAAGTCTTTCCCTACTCCAATCTATCCTTCATTTAGCTGTTGCAGTGATTCCTCTATAATGCATGTCTGACCGTGTCACTCCCCACGTCTAAGCATAATATACTCAATTAGCAGTCTGTTACCTCCAGAATAAGAAAATAAGATGCTATTTGTCAATTGAAGCTTTTTATATCTTGGCTCCTTTCTACCTTTCAAGTCTTTTTACACTATTTTTTCCTGTACAAACTCTATAATCCAGCTACACTGGCCTACTTGCCATTCCTCACACATTCTTCATATATACTCTATTGTTGTTGAGTCTGTTTTAGTTGTGTCCAACTCCCCATGATCCCATTTGGGGTTTTCATAGCAAAGATACTGGAGTCATTTGCCATTTCCTTCTCTAGTTCATTTTAAAGATAAGGAACTGAGGCAAACAGGATTAAGTGACATGCCCAAGTTCACACAACTAGTAAGCACCTGAGGCAGGATTTGAACTCAGGCCCTCCTCCAGGGTTGGCACTCTATCCTCTGAGCCATCTAGCTGCCACCTTTACTCTGTGTATTCCTCAAAGGTAGGAACCATGTTTTTGCATTTCTTTGTGTTCCCAGTACCTAGCACATAATAAGCACTTAATAAATGCTTATTTACCAAATGACTGATTGATGGGGATTAATCTGGAGTCTTATACTTGAGTTCAAAAGTGAACTTCAAAAATGAAAGATGAAGGAGATATGACTAGTCACATTTTTCTGGGAAACTTAGTGGTCTGCAAGTTCAATATGATTCAACAGTTTGGGGAAAAATGCTAATGTGCTCTGAGATTACAGAAGAGAGATACAGGGTCCAGGCTTAGAGGTATATTTGTCCTTCTATATTTTGGTCTGATCAGACCATCTTAGGTATTTTGTTTAGCTCTGGGTATTTTAGGAAGGAAGAACATTGATAAAAATGGAGAACATCCAGAAGGATGAAACCAGGATGATGGGGGACCATAAGACCACATAAGAATTGGTTGAAAAAACTGGGGATATTTAACACGGAGAAGAAAACAGTTGGGGGAATATGATTGCTCTCTGCAAGTATCTGAAGGGCTGTCATGAGGAAGAGGGATTATAATTTTTCTGCTTGGCCCCAGGGACAAAAGTAAGATCCAAAGGTTGTAGAGATACTGCTTTTAGTTTGATATAAAGAGAATTTCCCAAACAATCAGACCTATCTCAAAGTGGAATGGGTTTCCATTAGACATAGTAGACTCTTTCTTCCCCACTCCCACCCTCATGCCTTGAGATCTTCAAGAAACGGTTGGATATCATTTGAAAAGGGTGCTATAGAGGGTTTTCTTGTTTAAATACAGATTGTATTAAAAGGCCTCTGAGCACCTTCCAGCTCTGAAATTCTGTGAATATTAAGGGTTTTGTCCTTAGTGTTTATAGGGGAAGTAATTCCTAGAATTCTTGGGTATAAGAAAAGTCAAATAGGAAATAACTCTCAAAGAACAAACCTGAGAAAGTCAACTTTGTTAAAAAATAACTGGGCTAAAATTAGTAGAATATATGGTAGCATGAGTATTGCACAGAAACTACATGAAGTACCTGGAGTTGAATAGAGATCAGACCATCAGGGGATGTGGGTTAAAATTCCACTTCTAATGCCTACTACTTGGGTGGCCTTGGGCAAGTCACTGAATCTGCCTAGACTTCAACTTCCTCATGTATAAAATGACAGGGTTAGAGTCAATGGTTTCTGAGCTCCCTTCTAACTTTAGATCTATGATCTTGGAGGCCTTCAAATTGCAGCAGAAAATAGTCCCATATTGCTCTAGGTTTCTTGAGTCCTGAATGTGTGAGTAGTTAAGGTTACTTGTTAGTCCTTTTAGGTCCCTCTTGGTTGACATTCTTGAGGTGAGCTATACAAAAGGGAATATCACCACAAGTCTAGCAAATAGTAGCTGGAATTTATATAGTAGTGTTAATTGGACCAAACCAGCCTCTGAACTATTGATAGCCATAGCCGAGCAGAGCAAGCTAGAGACAGGAGAGTCTGGAATTAAACAGAAGTTTAATTTCAAAGTGAGGAAAGGACTTGCAAGCAAGGAAGCAGATTAGAAACATGTGCCGGAGCCCTACCCCTAGTGGATGACCCACTTTGCCGAACCTTGATTTATATACTTGTGGCTAGACAAAGAGTCAGACACTGTAGTGTAGCAACAATAGTGAGGCACAAAAGCAACGGTGAGGCAAGGTTATCTGTTCATAGTAGGGCTTCATGTCTGGGCCCATTGGTGCTTGTCTGAGCTCAGGATCCATCAGTTCTAGAAGCAAAAGATTGTTGTTATGCCAAACTCAGGGCACAGCTTGCTTACTGGGCTTTAGCTTTGGAAAACAAGGTGTCTCCTAATAGTATCTTGACAGCAGTTTAAGGTGTTTTCTTTTCTTTTCTTTTCTTTTCTTTCTTTTTTTTTTAAACATATGTGATCACCTTTGATCTTCAAAACAACCAAGTGAGCTATGTCAGACAGGAAATGGGTCAACCGTAGAATGTAAGATAGAGTCTTTATTTCTTACCAGGGCACACTACAGACTTCTCTACTATGCTCCAGAAAGTGCTTCATCATGAAAAATCAATACAGCCCTGTAAATAACAGCTAAGAAGTACCCTTTTCCCCTATTAGCCCCCACCCTCTATTAGATGGCTCTTTCTAGAAGTTCCATTTAAGGAGGGCAGCCATGTCTTCATTTCTCATATCATGCTGCACTCTGAACACTTTTCTACCATGACACTCCTTCTTCCAACTTCAAGTCCCCCACACTCCTCAACTTCCTTTTATGTGTTGTCTTCCCCCATTAGAATATAAACTCCTTGAGAACAGGGGTTGGCTTCATTTTTGCTTCTACTTATATTCCCAGTGCTTAGTATGGTTCTTGGTACATAGTGAATACTTAATAAATACTTGTTGACTGATGATGAATTGAAAAGAGAAAGTGAATATCACAGGTCAGACAGGAATTAAGCTTTGTTCAAGGCATCAACCAGGGGGTAAGAAAGTGCTAGATACTAATTTATTTATACTCAGCTTCTGGAAATAGCACTATCAATGAAAGCATTTCTTACTAAAGATAAGTGATCCTGAGGGTTAAAATAATAAATTAGGTCTGGAAACTGTTAAATCAAGTTCATATTAATTTAAATTTTATTTCACAGAACAAATTCTTATCTCCTTGCCAGAGCATTTGTACCAGACAACTGCCTAGGAAATTGCTACTATTATTGTTTTGAGGGGAGGCAGAAGAAGATAGGGATCATGGCCCAGCATAGCAACTTGTCAGGCACCACTATGGCTTATAAGACCACAGGATTTGCCAATCCCTTTCCCTTACCTACTTTTGCAGTTTGCTCTGGGTTCATTGGTCCGGGCTTGTCTTTCTCCTCAGGAGGGTAATTAGTCTCTTAGTGCTTCAATTCTATACCTGCCTTTGCCTCCTGATGAACAATTCACTTTTGGGTTCTAGTCAAAATGAGCTGGAGAAGGAAGTGGCAAACCACTCCAGTGTCTTTGCCAAGAAAACCCCAAAATGGGTCATGAAAAGTAGGACATGACCATAAAATGACTAAATAGCAACAACAAACAACAACAACAACAACAACAACGTGGTCCTTCCCACCAAGGGGTTGGGAGAGGGAAAGTAAAAAAGAAAAAAAAAAGGAATCTAGAGTACATACATGAATCAGGTATAGAACCAGCAGTTTTATTCCTACATAGAAAGGGAAGGCTCAGCAGTAATGAATCACAGAATGATTGCAATCATTTTTAAAGGCTAAAATCCAAGGCAGGGGACATTTGCAAAAAGCTTCTTTGAGAGATCTATTTATTATCTATTTTATGTTTCACCTCAACTTAGTGCAGCCTGAATCAACACCAAGTATCTTTTAGTGCTATCTTTTTCTGTATGAATGACTGTATCTCTCTTAGCTGCCTTGGTTTCCAACGCAACTGCTCTAGTAGCCAATACCTATTACTCGGGTACCAAGGAAGAGGGAAGATGCAGCTACCTTTCTACATAACATAAGGTCATGTACCAAAGGAAAGAAAACACAAACAATAAAGAGTAGGCAATCCTATTGCAGTCAGAGGCTTGCCTAGGAAGCCATGAACCGATAGCTTGAGGCCCTGTGTGTGGGGGTGGGGTTCAGGGGGAGAAAAGGGTATCCATCTACTGATCCTCCAGAGCTCAGAGTTGTCCTTCCACCTTGAGGCACTGAGGACTAAGGGGCCTGAGGGGCAGAGGTTGACCCTTTGGCATATCCATGGAGTTCTGGCTCAGCAGACAATTAGAAGAGACCTTCTGACTGACAAGAAGCAATGGAATGATATTTAAATGACCTGCTCTGGAAAGGGGGGGTTGGGGGTTGGAAGAACTCCATCATATATTCATCACATAACATCACATCACCTAAGTGAGCTCTACAATAGGATCATAGATTTCATCCAGGAAGAGACCTTTGGTGAGGTGGCACAGTATAGTGGGAAAAATCCTGGCTCAAGAACCAAAGGATCTTAATATAACCGCAGGCTCCATCATTTATTACCTTTGTGACCTTGGGCAAAATACTTAACTTTTCTGCTTCTCAGTTCTCCTTGTTTTACAAATAAGAAGTTAGGCTAGATGACTACGAAAGTCCTTTGGAATTCTAAATTTATGATCACAAATCATCTTGTTCAACCCTGTCATTTTACAACAGAGGAAACTGAGGCCTAGAGAAGTCAAGTGACTTACCAGAGGTCATGCCAAGGTCGGAGTCAAAACTAAAACCTAGGGCTTCTGAATCCAAAGTCAACTCTCTTTCCACTTTACCATACTTCCTATTTGTGGTTTTCCTAAATTATATTCATTAACTTATATCCTCAAAACTTGTCTTATGTAAAAATGAAGCTGGTACCTAGGTTGCCTATGCAACTTCTTTTAAAAAGGTAATTCAAAGTTTTTCATTCTCTTCCCTAAACATCTCCCTCCACAAAGCAAGACTTTTCACTATACCTTGAAAGAGCAAGTCTGTCTGCAAGGCAGGTATTTGTGCTATCTCAGGGGCAACTAGAAATTGCAGATAATTTATAAGCCTGACCAAATTCAGCTCTATTGCAAACCACAAGCAAGCCTTGGGGGCATCTTCCTTTAAGAGCTTCAGGTCTCAGCCTGAACCATTTCTAACTACCCAAAGCTATTAGTAAAGGGCCTTAGCCCCAGACATGTAATGGCCTGTCTGACAGACAGCTCCTGTTCAGGAAGAAACAGTGTTTCAATGCACCATTTTATAAATATCATTTCCTATTCATGGGATCCTCTGATACAAACAAGATGTTTCCAATATAGCAAGCATCACACTATATTAAACTCCATTAATGTAATTTTTCCGAAGACAGTTTACATCCCATACACCCACCATAAACATTGTGGTTATACCATAAATATGAGTTTATAGCCCTCAGATACAATAAATTTCTTTCTTTGAAAGCTTGCTTATGAAGCATTGTGCTGTGGTTCTAGATACAGCTAACTGAAATCACAAAGACAGAAAATAACACTTCTAATAAGCTCTGAGAACAAACCAACAAGTATTTACCCTCAACTGACTTGAGAGGCAGTATGATACATTGGAAGGAGGGTTGAATTTTAAGTTAGGGGAACTGAGTTAAAATCCTGACTTTATCATCTTCTGCTTGTGTGACCTTTGGCAAGTTGTTCTACCCTTCTCAGCCTCAGTTTCCTCATTTGTAAAATGAGAAATTGTATTAGTTGACCCCCAAGGTCCTTTCCAACTCTGAATCTGTGATCCTGTGATCTTTCTTTGCTTCTCTGAGATAAAGGTTTGTAGAAGTTAATGAGGAATCACTCTTTGGAAGTACCTAGAGGATGGATCCAAGGAATTGATGTAGAAACTGGAGTACAGATAACACTTTGAAACACTATTCATTGTTCCCTAAAGTCTCTCACTGGAGGAGAGAGTTCTGGACTAGGAGACCAAGGGTCTAGACACTATTCTGTCATTAACTGGTTAGGTTATTTTGGGCAAGTCACATAACTTCTCTTTGCCTCAGTTTCCTCATTTGCAAAATAAGGGGATTGGGCTAGATGGTCCCTTCTAGCTCTAAAATTCTGTGACTCCTTCAGGGTTTTCTCACTCTTCCTGAGAGAGCTAATTTTAGTTAGGTTTATAGATTTCTTTGAAGTTCTATTTGAAAGGCAGCATGGCATAGTAGATAGGACACTGGGCTTAAAGTCAGGAAGATATTTGTTTAAGTTGTACCTAAGGTATTTACTAGGTGCATGACCTTAAGCAAGTTATAGTATCATAGATTTAAAACTGGAAGGGACTTTAAAGACAATTAAGCCTGATACCCTCATTTTAGATGAGGAAACTGAGATCCAGAAAAGTCAAGTGACTTGTCCAGGATCACACAGCTAATGTCTTAGACGAGATTTGAACCCAGGTCTTCCTGTCTCCAATGCTAGCACTTCATTATATCTAACTTTTCTGGGTCTCAGTTTTCCTATATGTAGAATGAAGGCCTGTATTAGATGATCTCTGAGGTCCCTTCTACCTCTTAATCTATGTTTCTATGATCTCTTGAACTAGTGTCAAATACTCGCTTTGTAAATGAAAATGTTCTGTAAGATTGATGGGAGAAATCTGCTACCACTCAGAAAGATGTCTTGGGCATTGGCCAGAGCAGAAGCTATCAGGCCCAGCTAACTCGAGGAAACTGTCCCATCAGTTCTTTGGAAACTTCTAAGCTGGTGTTGATCTTTGGAGATAGAATAGTCTCAGTGAGGATGAAAGAAGGAAAATAGGAGGAACAGACATTACAGGTCCAGAATATCCTCTTGAGGAATTAGTGAGAAGCCTCCAATATAAGTCTGATATTCAAAAATGCCTAGGAGGAGAAAGGGTCCACTGTTGGAATAAGCAGGTCATTGGATCAAGATTTGAAGAGTAAATTTTTTTTTGTTTTCCAGAGGCACTGTTTATAGAGTAAGGGAAATTACTCAGTTTTAGGATAAGCTTTTAAACAGCTCTATCTGCCTGAATGTGGGTCACTAATTATGTCCACTTATCCAAGCAATGACTCTGACAACCATCTCATAAATTGCACGGTGATATCCAATGCTCCGTTCTGCCCTTCTTTTTGTATCATAAAAGGAGGATTGGTGCCTCTCCTGATGCATCCTGGTAACTACATCTCTATCAGAGAGACTGTTTTTTCAAGAGCTAGTACATCTCCCCATGGCTAGTATGCCTCACTTACTATGTCAGGTGCATCAAAGGAAATAGAGCCAAAAATCAGTGAAACCTTGACTCAGGAGAGAAAGCTAAACCAGGTGAGAATGAATATCTTATCTACACTGGTACATTATATCCGCTTCCCTGAGTTAATGTAACTGAGAGGATCAGCATTGATCTTGCCAAGGCTCTTTCCTGACTCCTCTGCTGTGGACAGCCCCATAAAGCCTTTGAGTCAGTCCACCCCTGGGGATGAGCCCAAATGGGGGCTGCTAGCTCTGTGTCTAATCTATCTCTGTTTTCTGGCAGCAGTTGCCTAGAGGTAGCTTGGGTTGGTTCAGAAGAGAAGTAAACAGCTGGTGTAAATCATTTGTGTGTGGGCTTCATCAGGGTTCTGTCTTGCCAGGGCTTATTTGGAACTTGTGGCAAAGGAAGGGCTGTCAGAATTCAAATTGTTTACTCAATTCAATTCAACAAGGATGTATGGAAAGGCTATTACTCAGCTCTCATCCTCTGGTCTGTTTTAATAGAAGCATCAATTAAGAGTTGGAGGGGACCTTAGAGGACAAACTTTTCATTTCTCAGATGAAGAAACATATTTAGAGGGTTAAAGGGACTTGCTTAAGGTCACAGAGGTATTAAGTAGCAGTCAGGATTCAAACCTAGAATCCTATGACTAGTGCCCTGGTGCCCCATCCACTGCATTAAACTGCTAAGGACACACATTTAAACCATAGAACCAGATATAAAGAGCTTCACTTGAATGTTTGTAGTACGTAACAACATTTTAAAATCTCAGTGCTTTTGGCCAATGCTATTCATTATAAGCTCCTTAAGGACAGGGACCATTTCATTTATTTATTTATTTTTAATCTCCAGCACAACAGCATCTGACAACATGCTTATTGATTGAGTGTTCAATCAATGCAAAGTAATTGATAAAACCAAATTTATTTCATGGTTACTTTTTAAAAAAAGTCTTTAAACCTTTAATGTCTATTTTTTTTTTTTGGTTCAGGGTTCTTATTCCAATAGTACTATCCTCTTTCTTTGAAATTTTGAATATGTCTCTTACTACTCTGGATCTGTTCATCCACAAATTGTTTTTGCTGTTTGTCCTTCATTTTTGAAGAGGACCAATGACATCATAGGGTGATATCTTGACTTGTATATAAATTGGATTTAAGTAAGGCAGAGTTGCACAAAGTCATCAACCTCACCCTCTCTTCCAGAGCCATCAAAGTCCTGTGGCAGGACAAAGTCAGGATAATTGATGATGGCCCAGCATGCAGTAGATGACTTTGGCATCTTTATACCCTGCCCCCCCCCCCCCCACATACACTCACATACACACTTTTCTGTTTTACTGGAGTCTTTGTGTTAAGACTAGAGAGAAGTGGTCTGAGCTTTGTCCCAAGGCACCAAGATGGTGGACAATGGGCAACTCCTCCCCAAGGGATTCCCTGATGATAATAATTATGATAATAATAATTACTGTAATAGTAGCTAGCACTTGTATGCTGCTTTAAAGTTTATAATATGATTTACAAATTATTATCACATTTCACATTTCTCACACAATACTGTTACTCTCACTTTTATGCCTAGTCATAGTGCCAAAACTACTGCATCTCACTACTTGTTCTTAGGGGTTTGGCATCAAGGGCTGGACTCTCTGAGGAAAGGGACCCCTCATCTGCTGGCATGACTGAACCCAGGGAAAATCATCCTCTGTGCTGTCCCCTCCCTGTTCAAATGAATTTGCTTCCATTCAAATGTCTATACCTCAGCACAATGCCTGGCAATAGTAGGCACTTAATAAATGTTTATTGGATTTATTGAATTGGAGTTCCACAAAGGGATGTTAGCAGAAAAAGAAGGTCATTGGATAAATTCAGATAGAGTTTCTGGGAGTTATTGGTATTCTGTGAAATAATCCAGGGAAAGTAACAAAAAATGTAAAAAAAGGGGAAAAAGGATTTGAATCCATGCATATCACTCTCTTTATATAGACTCTTTACTTAAGTGCTACTGTAATAACGTATAATTTCTATGTGACTTTGGATTCTCAAAGACTATGTCAGTAGAATACAAGTTCTGGTAGATCCTGCAGAGCTAAAAAGACTTGTAGTATGGGCCTAGTGATGGCTATTGTTTAAGCATGAGCCTGTTTAAATTCAGAGATGTTTTTTGTTACCAAAGAATGACTAGACATCCATAACTTTGCCAGAACAACTCAGGAAATTGTCTCTGAAGGAATGGAGCTATTGTATTATCTGTGTAGGCACCCACGCTACTGAAACTGTTGTTCTTTTAAAGTATTGAAGCTTATCTGAATAGATCATATAATTATATGTTGCAAAGGAGCGTATAATAGGAGCATTTTCTAGCTCCTGTATTTGCCTGCTAATCTATCTCCTAGATTCATGAGTAAATGTTTATCTGTTTGCTGAACTTAGACTCAAAAGACCACACTATAAAAGCTCTAGAGCTGAAAGAGACCATCTTGTAGAAACTGAAGCCCAGAGAGGTAAAATTACTTGCAAAAGGTTACACAGGTAATAAAGGGCAGAGCTGAGATTTGATTTTTGTTCCTCTAAATAGCACCATTTAGTTTGGAGACTGACTTGGGAGAATTTGAGTCCATAAGATCTGTATTCAAATCTTGTCTCTGACACTTAACTGCTGTGTGATTCTGATAAGTTGCCTAACCTCTATGAGTCTTTGTTTCCTCATCTGTAAAGTGGGGAGAATAGTGACAACTACTTCACAGGGTTATTGTGAGAATCAAATGAGATAATATACTTCAAATACTTTGTAACCATTAAAACTTTATATAAATGTCAGCTATTATTAAGATTTAAGTCATCTACTTATCCCAGGAACAGATTTAATGACATCTTTTCTAGTTTGCCTTTCTCTGTGCCTCCTCTTTACATTTCTGAGCTATGTGGTACCCTCCTGCCTAGGTTTTCTACTTTCAAAGAGTTATGGGTATACAGATAAGCCACCTGCAAAGCTGTGAGAACAGGCCCCCATCTCTAACTTACAAGGTCAGCCAGGGGATGAACCAATCCTTTCCCCTACCTTTTCATCAAGTTTCCCAACATTCTGCTGATGTTGGGGGAGAATGGAATGTTAACTGAAGACCTTAACATTATCATGGAAGGTTTCTGTCACTAGTTTTACCCTGGGGAAGGATTCATGTAGAGCTATGGATAAAGGAAAAGCTCTTCCAGAGGGCAGCAGTGAAAAATATATTTTGCAATTGGCATATGTTCCCGTGCCTTGTTTTAGCCAGTTAACTGGGCTATTGAAATATTTGGGCAAGTGGGTATATATTCAAGACCTTCTTTCAAAAGATATTTTTTACATATCTTTTCTCTTCTGCCCTCTGAGAAAAAAAAATTAATTTGAGGGGAGACAACAAGGAGATGCAGAAGCTATACAGCCAGAAAAACTATAAATCACAATTTTCAATTGTTATACATTGTCAGTGGTACTGTCTGTGTATATTTGACATATACAGTCAACACGTACATTACCTTGAATTAAGAGTTGTTTTCTTAAGCATCCCAACACTGGGAAGACCTTCCCACATAGAACACATACATGTAAGCCTGTCAATTGGGGAATGGCTTAACAAGTTGTGGTATAAGATTGTGATGGAATATTACTGTGCTATCAGAAATGATAAGCTTGATGATCTTAGGAATGTGGAAAATATTAGTTGTTGTTACTGTTGTTTTCTCACTGGATGTGAGGCATAGAAGAAACAAACTTTTAAGTTTCCTCTGCCTAAAGTATGTTTTGAAGTTGACAAATAGATTCTTTACATCATATTGTACCAATGGATTCTTGAATACAATGCTCTTTGTATGAAATAATTTTTCATTAGGAAAGCTTTTCTATTACATAACAACACATGGACACACACATATAAATATATATATATAAATACATACATACACACACACATATATATGTATATATATACACATATAATATTTCTTTTCAATAATTTAATATCTAATTGAAGGGTTTTAAGAATATTTTCCCTGGCTCCTCCTGAGCATATATTTTACACTTTCCTATGGTTACAAATTTGCACTCCCTGTAAATTAAACCATGACTATGCTTGTCTGCACTCCCAAATTTGGATGTCTCTCTTGGATCCTGGGAACTTCAGGCCTTTTGATGGTTCTACTGGATTAAGTACCAATGGCTGGGAACTAAGTCTGTGAAGAAAACAGAGGTCAAAGATGAACACTCTTGGCTCTATTCACAAGAGCAACCTCATTTCTCTACATAGGCTATTATGTTGCTAATAGTTTTCCTTGCTTCTTGATTTATTTGTACTTTCCAGCATTTGAATTGGTGGGGACACAAAGTGCTTTCTGTGGCCTCTTCCCCAAATATATGCTTTTTATTCTTTGAAGAGATACCTGCTTGTGAGCCTAATGCATCTGGGGAAATCCTGTAGATCAGAGGGGTCACACTCATAGGCAAGCAGCAAAACTCCTGGGTAGGGTAGGAATCATATTAAAATGTAATTGGGAAATGTTTAACAATATAAATAAATATAGGATACAACATAGATAATGTTGATTTGTGTTTTCTAAGTCATATACTGGTGCAGAGATTGGTTCTGTTTGAGCATGACACTGCTGCTATAAGGGACTCCTAATATTTGGTCCATGACTCCTGTGGCCAGTAGCAGCTCTCTTAGCTTTTGGAATGTGAGACCGTGATAACAAAAAGTCCTCTGAGACATACAATTCAATTTGACAGGCACTTATTAAGTACCTAATATATGTCAAGCACTGACTTAGACATTAAGGATAAATGGAAAAAATATATTCCCTACCTTCAAGGAGCTTACATTCTACTCTGGCTCTCATTGATTGGCCAACAGTGGGTCCCAGGCCAAGCCCCACTTGGTCATTGTTTGGGCCCTGATTGGCTCAGAGTGAATGTAAATAGAAATTGTTTCTATTTTGGCCAAAAATCCGGGAGCATCTTCCCCTCCCAGATTTTATTTATTTATTGGACTAGGTAAAGAGGCCATTCTTTGCCTCATTTCTTACCTAGCCTTAATCACTATTATTAATCACTATAGGTGCTATCTCAATCAAACTGGGATCTGTTAAAGACTTTAGTTTGTAAAGGCCAAGGTCTCCCACTGCATCCAGGGCCATCTCCAGTTGTCCTGATTGATATCTGGCCACTGGACCCAGATGGCTGTGGATGAGAAAGTGAGGCTGGTGACTTTGTATAGCCCTCCCTTACTTAAATCCAATTCACTTGCATGTCATGGAATCTCTTTCCTGTTGTTAGGGTCCTGTTTCACAATGAAGAACAAAAAACAACAACAATATTCTACTGGGGAAGAACAATATGTATACAAATAAACACAAAATACACACAAAGTGTGTGGGGGGCAGTGGGGTGGAGGGGGCAGGCACCCACATTGAATGAGTCTTGTTTCTTTAACTGGACAATAAACTCTTTGAAAGATTAAGTTATCTCTTGATAAGAGGTACAAGTTCCAGCCCCTAGGTATTTTTCTCACCCTTTTTGCACTTTATTAAGGATGTATGACTACCTGCCCTGGCAAGTATGTGTGAGGGAAAAAAAAAGTCCCTTAACAAATACAAGAGATTAATTTTGAGTAGCTCGACTGGTTTCACTGACTTTGTATAAAGCATTAGCTAAGTTTAGTCAACACAGTGCCTGGTACATAGTAGGTGCTTAAGAATAAATGCTCATTGATTAATTGGTTGACTGATTAATAAAGATTCTTCCATGTACTAATTAAAGTGCAAGATTTGGGAAATATTGTATGTACCATTATTTGTTGAGATGAGTATATATGCCAAGAGCCCTGGGAAATGAAAGGTCTGGACCTGCAAAAAGAATTATTTATTTGGGCAGTACTTATGGAACATGATGAAGGTAACATTGGCAAGATGAAACACACTACTATATACTCTTCAAGGGTGAAAGGTATTTTGGAAATAAGAAAATTCTGCTGATGTAGAGATAAAAATTATTCAACCTACAATAAAAGAGACTGAGGCAGAGCCTTGAGCCAATGGCACTTTATTAAAGTGTCCTTGGACCCCTCTAATGAAGTGGGCCTCAGATCTTCCTCAGTCCTCCTTCCAGGGCTCTACTTTTATAGGGTTAGATATCTAAACATTCAAGAACAGCTATACAAATACAGAATAATTCCATTGGTTGACATGTGGAGCATAAGCTAAAATAAGTAAAACAACATATCAACAGGGTCACAGGTTGGGCAGAGCAGGAAATATCTCCACTGATTTAGTTGGTCATAAGAAGGATGGGCTTCTCCTTAGGTTAGGCAGGAGCTATACATAAGCTCCAAGAACATATCAGAGGGACTTTCCATACTATGCCACCACCTGTGCCTGGTTTGATCATCGAATTTGAGCGAAACAGAATGGAGTTTTCTTTGTCAGCATTCTTATAGTTGTGTAAGTAAGCTCCATAGCTGGTAAACAAGTAATGAACATCACATTAAAGTTTGGGGGCTATTGTAGGGCCCTTCTATTAGATACTATATCCCAATTCCAGTCGATACAAAGTATCAATTAATACATTGCTTATTCTTGCCCAAATATGCAAAAGAGGTGTGGCAAAATATAGAATCTCATTGGTTGATATACCTTGCTCTTGAGGGCCAAAACTGATATATTAGCGGCGGGTCGGGGGGGGGAGGCACAAATTGGGTGAAGCATGGGGCATCTCTACAGACTAAGTGGTCGTAAGATGGTCACCTGCTTGTGCTGGACAAGAGAGAACGGACCAGAGGCACAAAAATAAATTGGGGGATTTTCCATGCAGTTGAGTCACCTCTACCACACTGGGTTTGGTCACCATGAGAGGGAAAAACGGGGTGGAGGGTCTCTAGTTAACTTCCTATGATTAAGCAAATGAACTTCTAATCTGCAGCTTACAGCTCTGAAGACAAATATACAGAGCTTATAATCACTACCTCTATAGAATCGTATCACATTGATTGATACCGACTGGAATAGAGTAGGGGTCCTCAATAAATCAACTTTCTCACTGAATTGTCTGGAATCATGGAATCTTCCTGGGAACCTAGAAAGACATTCAGATTTGGGAATGCTCCCCCCATCAGAAGTGCTCAAGGAATCCAGTAATCAGCTGTGTTCCTGTTGCTTTTCATGTCTATGTGAGACTAAGGGCCATATAATTGCACCCAAAATTTCACTCCAGAAAAATCTGGCTTAAATGCATAAGTTCTATGCATGAATTATCTTTCATTTTTTTATTGTGCTCAGTGACTTAGCACAGCATCATCCATTTATGAAGTATTTGCCGCTAAATATTGAGGAAAATGAACAGGAGAACCTGTTCACTTCTCCTGCCTTGGATAAGCTGCAAAGTACTCTATTCAGAACAATATATTGCTTGGCACATAGGAGGCTCTTGATAAATACTAGATGATTGATTATTGTGGATATGTATTTGACTTTTCCTTTTTGGGACTGGAGTAATCTAGTGATTTCCAAATAAGTACATATCTTCAAACAGACATTCCATTTTCCATCAGCAGCTCTGCTTGGTTTCAACTCCAGGTATACCATGCCCCCAAGCTAGGGTACATGGTAGGTATTTAATAATAAATGCCAAGCTGGGCTACCCATTAGTGCTCCCTTCCCCCCTTCAGCTTTGTTTTGTGTACTGTTTTCCCCCATTAGATTGTAAGCTCCTTGAGGGCAGAGGTTGTCTTCTTTTTTTATTTGTATTTAGTGCTTAGCACAGTGCCTGGCACATAGTAGGTGCTTAATAAATACTTATTGAAGTGAATTGAATTGAAGACCTATTTCCATATAAAATATAAGCTCAATGAAAGATTGTGTGATGTGGTAGATACAGTGTTGAGTCAGAAGACCTGAGATCAAATCTTACCTCAGACATATTAGTTACGTGAACATGAGAAAGTTACTTAATTTCTCTAAGCCTCAGTTTCTTCATCTATAAAATGATATGATGTATGTAAAGTACACTGCAAACTTTAAAGTGTTAACATATACATCTCTGGTTTACTTGATATTCCCTGCAAACACTTCATTTCCCATGTCCATCCCTTTTCACAGGAATGCTCTCCATTCTCACTCCCACATCTGTACATCCCTAGACACCTTCAATGCTCAGTTTACTAACTAGTTCTTACAAGAAACCTCAGATTCTCTCACTTTAGTACCCTATGACAACTTTGCGTTTAATTCATACGTATTTTGTAAATACTTCTTTATGGATATATTGTTTCTCCCTGGTAGACTGTAAGCTCCTTGAGGGCAGAGGTTATTTTTCTTTTGTCTTTTTCTCTCCAGTGCCTATCACAATGCCTAAATATAGTAGGTACTTAATATATGCATGTTCACATGAATCGACAATACTATTACCATGTAATATGTGAATGCGAGTTAACCAGGTACTTAAAAATTTAGTTCAATTTGTTCATTTTACAGATAAGAAAACTGGAGTAGGAAAAGTTAAGCAACATGCCCATGGTCACATTGATAGCAAAAATAAAATTTGAGCCCGGGTCCTCAGATTCTAAAACCAGGCATTCCCCACCCACCCACCAAAGCACAATATGACCTTTCTATGAAATACTTTTTGTAAATTTGATAACACAAGGTCATAGCTGTATCACGTAATAAAAAGTTTTGAGTGAGAGGTCAGATGATCTGGTTTCTAGTCTTCTTTTATTGACTAGACAAAATCAGTTTATCAAGCAATAAGTATTTATTGGGCACCTATTATGTGCTAGCACTATTTCAGGAATTGTGGATATGAAGACCAGAACAAAACAATCTTCATTTTCAAGTTTTACTTAATTGCATTGTATGCAGGGCCTTGAATAAATCACTGAAATCACTTTTGTTTCCTCATCCACAAAATGAAAGGTTTATATTATTGGGCAGGACCACTTATTTTTCCAAAATTATATTATTTCAATTATTCAGAGGAAAGAAAAAAAAAACCTGCCACTTGTGTATTTTTCTCATTGGTAGAATTTGAATAGTTTTTTCCAAAGACCAGTATCCAAATCAAGGATGTGAAGAACAGTGACTAACTAGTTAATCCCCAGGTACTCCAAGAGCTGAATTAAGGGAGTTGGATTTAAATTACAGTGTAGGAGATTGCAGTTAAATACTCATCTAAAGTTTTCAACTAATTCTAGTGAAGATATTTTCCTATGGGAACCCATCTCCAATTTTATCATAGAAATCAATGAGAAAATAGGATTCATTTACTGGCAACTTTTCTGGAATATTTCTGTTCTTTAAAGTAAGGAACATTTTATTTTGTAAGGCCAGACATGTCTAGTAAATCTATCATTTTCACTCCAGGTGATGTCTGTTCATTTCTTTAAACAAGATTGGAAAAGTGACATGCATATCACATTGACGAGTTTTATCTGTGTATAACAGAATATTGTTTTCCAAAGTGTGGTCTGTGGCAGGAATAGATAGATAGAGAGAGAGAGAGAGAGAGAGATATAGATAGATGTAGATGTATGGATATATAAATACAGAGAGATATACATCTATCTCTCTATCTATCTAACGATGGAGGAGACAGGAAGTTATATGCACACAAAAAGGATAGGTCAATGGAGGAAGACAATAATGCTAATCAGAAGAACTGTTATTAGGAATTTCTGCACTTAGGGTAAGAGGCAGGAAAGGCACCTTCAGTGGGGATTGAGAAGAAGGAGACCCAGACTCCTGTTAATGCAGAGTGTGAGACAGGAGTTCAACTCTGCGCATCATTTGGTAGGCTGGAATCCAATCCAATCCAATCCAATCTGATCCATTCCAATCCATTCCAAGAAACATTTGTATACCTGCTTTGTATAAGACACTATGTTGAGTTCTAGATATACAAATGCAAATAAAAACAATCCCTGCTATTGTATTCAAATGGAGGTGGGAGCAGAGGAATGTGACATGTAAACAGCTAATTGTATACAGACGGTTCTCATTTTACTAAATTCACATTATGCAAATTTGACTTTGGGTAAAGAATTCTGAAAGAAATCTTCATTCCAATAAAAAAAAGCACACATGTTAACTTTTACTGTAGAGTACTGTGCTCTCACCCCTCCTGCCTCTTGGCTCTGCAACCTCCCTCCTCCCCAACAACAACATCAACAACTACTTAGAGAAAATCCTCTGAGTAAGCGGAAGAATGGACACATGCACATTTCTACATACACACAGAGTGGGCATGAAACTGCTCATCTGCTCAGTTCAATCAGGTTAGGGTAGGATGGTAAGTACCTGCTTCTACCACCCTTAACTCCTGGGCCAGAAAGTCCCAGAGTTGGCAAAGGGAATGGTGAGAGCAAGAACATGGCAGATTTCTGCTCCATTACTATCAGTCCATGGCCCTAAATCCCCTTTCCACCACTAACTGGTTTCCTTGCTATTCCACAAACAAGGCATTTCTCAACTGCAGGCATTTTCTTTGGCTATCTCCCATACCTGGAATGTTCTCAGATTCCTTTAAGTCCCAACTAAAATCTCACTCACTACAGGAAGCCTTTAGCACCCCTTCTTAATTCTACTGTTTTCATTCTGTTGTTTTCTATTCATCATGTATATAGCCTGTTTTTATGTATTTGTTTGATTGCCTGTAGACTGTGAGCTCCTCAAGGTCAGGGATTTTTTTTTTTGGCCTTTCTTTGTATCCCCAATGCTTAACACGGTGCCTGGCATAGAGTTGGTACTTAATAAATGATGAATTACTTACAGCTTTTAAGAAGGCCCAGAAGCAGGAAGCATGGGTTCAGACTTCAAGATAATTGAATCTGCACTTTCTAATCTGAGTTACGGGGCAATCATTGTTCCCTATTGCATTCCTGTTACCCAAGTACCCATCTCCCTTCAGCTTGGAAGTTCAAAGACTCAGAGGCCATTTGTTATTCATATTCCCATGCCCTGCTTCCACTTCCACCTACTTAGCTGAAGAGGGAGGCATCCAAGGTACTGATGCTGCTACAACCAGGAAAGACGGAATCTCTGGCTTCATGTTCCCCAGATCCTGGAAGAGGGGCAGTGGTGGGCAAACAATAGTCACTAAACGGGTTCTCTCAGAGTTGTTGGTCTTAACCCTCCTTTGTTGAGCCACAGAGATGTTTCTTCTCCTGCTCCCAACATATCCTAAGCACCAACTTTGCATTCCCTAGATTCAGTGAGCCCAGGCAAAGCATTGCTTATCTGACTCTGGTTACATCTCTGCTAATGGGTGCCTCGTGTTAGAAGAGGAGATATTTAGCTCCAAATTCCCCAAACTAGAGGAGGAGTTATGATAGATGAATTTTACTGCTCAAAGGTTTCTTACCTAGAAAGCTGTCTGTCCACTTTATGCACCCTCATATGCATCCTCTTATGCATTGACTTGTGGTTGCTCCTCAAAGGTTTTTTTTAATTCCATTTTGGAACTTATTAAATTTAGCCACATCTGGGGGCAAGGGGCTTTGCCATGTCTTGGCTATTAGGTACTTGAGCCATATATGAAATCACAACCCTAGTTTTCATGGAAAGGCATGGCCTGGCCAACCTCTAGAAATCAATCTGACTGACCAGAAAACATTGATCACAGACCACTCAAGACTCCAGAATTTAGATCTGATTGTGCAGTTTCAGGAAGGAAAGTCTGCCTTAGGCTCTGTAAGCCTTAGAAAACAGGAAAGGGCTGGCACATCTCAAATCATGTAGGAAAAACATTCATTTATTTAGTGGCATATTTGGAGCACTCCTGAAGCAATGCTGACTTTTAATTTCCTCACATCAAATTAATGGGCAAGAATTGACACTCTGTTGTGATGGCCCACCATGTTAATGAACTCTTATCTAATTAAGATGATACAGTACAAGTTATTCTGATTCTGCAGCATGTGTATTATTCTGAAACTTCTAGAAACTTGGGGGTTGGGAAATCATTTCAGCTGGTGCTAACAATAAACCTTGTTGGAGCACTTAGGTGTTATGGGGAATGCCAAGGACAGCCTTCTTTTATCCAGTATCAAATGTTAAAGAACTTTGCTCTCCTCTTCCCTGTCAGGTATGTAACCTCTCAGTTTTCTAGCACACTCTGACAGCTGACTCACTATGGGAAGTCTTTGATGTCTTCTGGTGCTAGCTACTACTTCCCCCATCACCATCATCAGACACAGGAGAATTTGTTCACTGCCATCTGCAATCAGGTGGGTGGTGGTGTCACAGGAGGCTTCCTGGGGTGAAATTTTCTGGGAGGCTTTCAGGGTCTAAGAAATCCTTTGCTCTCTTCAATCTCCAAAAGAAAATTATAAAAATTATTGGGAAGGGATAGGGCTACCCTCCGCAGGAGAAGAGTGGCAGGGGGAAGGCAATGAAAGCGAGAAGACAATGACAAGAAATAAAAAATGACTCTGATGCAGAGATAAGAGGTATCTGGGCCAAGAAAAGAGGCAGTTTCTACTCAAAGTAAGCATAGCAGTTGACACGCCTGGCACTAAAGTGGCCTGGAAAAGAATCCTCCCCAAAGCATCCTCACAAATGGGCAGTATCTCTGCTGATTGTGTATTTTCATAGATCTTTCTGAGGGGAGGTTCCTGCAAGAAGGTATCACACTAACTGACATTCACTGTCTCAAATGTCCTGTGCTCTCAATTATGTCAACCTAAACCACTTTCATAGTCCCCTTTAGATCTGGATTCAAAGCAACTCTATGATTTTTCTGGCACACACTTATTCAATCACTCTTGGACAGTTAATTCAATTCAACAATCATTTTCTGACACCTACTATGTGCCAAGCGCTGTCACTCGATCCTGGGGATTCAAAGACAAAAAGAAATAGTCCTTGCCTTCAAGCAGCTTACATTCTACTGGGAGGGGCATGTAGAACATGCACATAGATGAATAAAAATGAAGTGGGAGGGAAGCCAGACAACTGGAGTATAGGAGAGGGATGCAGGGAAGTCTTTGATGAGAGGAGTGGCTCTTGCACTCAGCCTTAAAAGAAGGTATGGATTCTGAAATTTAGAGATGAGATGAGAGTAGATTCTAGGCATAAGCATCAGTACTTATGTGAGGACCAGCAAGGCCAATGTTACTAGAAATAAGATGTAAGAAGATTAGAATAGTAGGAAGGGGCCAGGTCATGAAGGTGTTTCAACATAGTCAAAAAAGAGGATTTTCCATTTGATCCCAGATGTAAGAGGGACCTGTTGGAGTTTGTTGAGCAGGTGACATGGTCAGACCTGTACTTTAGGAAGCTCTCCACAGTACAGAAGTCTATTGCTTTCCCTGTGTTCTCTTTCACTACTTGTACAATCTGTGGAACTTTGCAAGGACTTACCTGATTCTCTCTTCCTATGCAAGTTCATTTAATCAAATCTCTCTCTCTCTTGTCTTATTCCATCCCAATTCCCAGGCCAATTCATAAAGTCTCACTATCAGACAAGAGATCTATGTTCTGACACTCTTAAACAGGCCTGCAGAAATTGAAGGCACTTCCATTGGCCTGAAGATCCCAGTAAATAGCTGCTGCTCCTTTCAATGTCAATCCCAGAGCAACCCCAGTTTCAGAAAGTAAGATTTTGGGTAAGTCCTTCTCCCTGTCTACCTGGCATTAAGAACTAAAGGGAAGTGCATCAGTCTTTTGAATACTGTCAACAGACAACTCAGTAAAACATTTGCAATTTTAAGCCTATCTACTATCTGGTTCCAACCTACCCTTCTATCCTTATTCCACTTTACTCACCTTTATACAAACTTCATTCTAGACAAACTGGTCTATTCCTTATTATCTATACCCCAAACTTAGCATTCCATCTCCTACCTCCACATATTCAGAAAGCCTGTATACATAGTCTTCCCAATTTTGCCATTCCTTCAAGGCTGTGAAACCTTTCTTGAGCTCTCCAGCATGCCTGACTCCTGTTTGTACTGTCCCTCCTCAAAATACCTTTTACTTGCTTAAATCTGTATTTATTTGCTATTAAATATAAAAATTTTTAAAAATACAATACCTTCAAGATTCTCAGTCTTTTCAAAATGTGACACCTTGTTTTGGCTTATTTGGTCTTTGCATGCCTAGTAGCTAACCTAGTGCCTTGGTTATAATGGACACTTAATGTTTGATGAATAAATGTTCATTCATTTATTCATTTGTTCATATAGCTTAAGTGGTTTGCCTGGGATGAACCTTCCTGATTCTCAGTCCAGTGCTCTATCCATTGTGCCACCTACCTTCTTCAGTCAAACTGAGACCTGTTAAAGACCTTAGCTTAAAAATGCCAAGGACTCCCACTGCATCCAAGGCCATCTCCAGTTGTCCTGATCTATATCTCACTACTGGACCCAGATGGCTCCAGAGGAGAAAGTGAGGCTGGTGACTTTACACAGCCTTCCCCCACTTAAATCCAATTCACTTGCATGTCATTGCACCACTTCCTGATGTCATGGTCCTCTTTGGGAATGAAAGACAAACAACAGCAACAACTGTTCATATAGCATTTACCAAGCTAATACTGCTTCTGAGGAAACATTTTGCATGGAACCTACCCCTCCACATCAGGAATTTCCAATATGAAGCCTGTAATTAGGGCTGGGAAAAAATTCAAATCCTTTTTCTTTAGAAAAAATATGCCATACAGTTAAGAGGAATGGGGTTGGGGTGGGGGGAGAACAGGTCACAAAATTGAATAAGCCAAAACAAGGTGTCACATTTTGAAAAGGCTGAGAATCTTTCTCCACAGAGAATTAGTTTAATACCTGTGATAAAGTTCCCAGCAAAGTGGAATGGCCACTGGCTTAGGGGACCAGAGTTTGAGTACCAGCTCTGACATTTAGTTGCTATGTGTGTGACCTTACAAAAGACACTGAATCTCTTATAGCCTCAGTTTCCTAATTTCTCAAGGGAAGGTATTGGATGAGATGATCTATCAGATTCCTTCTAGCTCAAAATTTATGATCAATAGCTTTCTGCATAGAAATGGAATATATGAATGTGTGCCAAACAATATGGACATATGGATGAAAGAATGAACAAATGAATGAGTGAAAAAAACATTTATTAAGAACTTACTTTGTGCAAAGCACTGTGCTATTCTGTAGAGACACAAATAGAAAAAACAAAACAGCCCTTCTTCTCAAGGAACTTAGATGCTTATAGGGGATGGCAATGTATACAAGAGGTTTCAGCTGTCAATCAGATGGCTCTAAGACTCTTTAGGGTGCAGTGGCAAATCAGATGCTGATGCATCTTTTTGAATGTTATTTTAGTTGACAAAGTCATACCTATCTATGATTGTGAACCATTGAACAGTGCCAAGCACTTTGGTAGTAAAATCTTTCTTTTTGGGGAAGACTCTTTAGTGGCCCTTGTTACCGAAAAGGTGGAGACTATAGCATCTGCTGTCATTTGTCAGGTCAAATCTCTTCATGGTTGCACCCCGGAATGATGGGGAACACTCTAACCAATCAGTAATTAAGACATATTTTCAAAGTGACTGGCAAAGATAAAACAACAATAAACAAACAAACCTGCATTGCAGGGTTTTTTGATGGTCCTGGTGAATTCTGGATCCTCTCTTTGACCAGATCGGGTATGTTAACTCTAAACTCAGATGGCCATTTGGTTGTTCCTCAAAGAAAATCAGAGGGAAAAAAGATGAGAGTAATGGAGGAAAGGAAAGGTGACTTCTAGGTTGTGATCTTACATAAATTCATGTCACATTCCACCATTCTGAGCTAGGAAGTCCAGTGGCCAACCAAAGAGGCCAGGAGGAAATAGTGCTTGCTTAGGCTCCGAAGGTTAACAGATGCTCTTGGGGAGTGAGATGAGAGCAGAGTTCCAGACCTGCGAATGCACCAGGTTAAGCTGAAACCACAAACCATTGTAAAGGACAGCCAGAGGAAAGTGTAACTTGAACAGAGACGCTGGCAACACTAGAGACTGATGGAAAATGTCAAGGGTGAAACAGCAAAAAAGACAGAGGCAGGAATAAGCCAAAGTGCTCCCTCTCTCCCTCTCTCTCTCTCTTTTTCTCTCTCTCTCCATATATATATGTGTGTATATATATATATATATATACATATACATACATACATATATATATGCATATAAACAAAATGAAGAGTAGGCGGGGAACAGTTCAGATGGTAAGCTCAGGAAGGACACAAGGAATTGAGACAAGCATCCATAAACAATATATAACTCAGTGTGGCTCCCCTTTGAGGGACCAGCAGGGCCCCTCCCTACACATTAAAGGGACCTACTATTAGAAGAGAGAAACTGCACAGTTTAGTTCATTGGGTTCTAACAATGGTTTGAGATGTCTCTTCAGAATTCCAGCTCCTGGAAAGTAAGGATCATATTTTCAGTAAATTCTGCTCCTTGAGACCTAATCAGCACTTGCTTCATGAATAATTTGTATGACACTTTAATGGTTTTTAAAGTAGTGTTTCTCAATTTAAAAAAAAATTTTTTTTAGGCAATTGGGATTAAGTGACTTGCCCAGGGTCACACAGCTAGTAAGTGTCAAGTGTTTGGTCTGAGGTCAGATTTGAACTCAGGTCCTCCTGACTTCAGCGCCGTTGCTCTATCCACTGCGCCACCCAGCTGCCCCATTAAATAATGTTTCTTAAAGTCAGCTTGTAAGATAGGTACCATAATGACTTGTATCCACATTTTAAAATTAAGGAAACTGAGGCTAAGTGACTTGTCCAGGGCCATACAGGTGTATGGAAGGGTATGGAAGCATGTGATTCCTCACAACCCTCCCTTACAAAGTCATTAAGGATCTGAATCAGAATTCAAAACCCATGTGTCCAGATTTCAGGTGCAACACTCTTTCCACTATGGTGATTAGGTCTTAAAAGAATAGTCTTAAAATAATAGTAGAAGGGCATTTAGTCAGAAGTCCTGTGTCCTTCCCCCTTTGGAAACATTCAGCAAACCTATTAAGCATTTCCTCTTGTTTCTAGAAGCACCTGGCAGTGCCCCCCATTTCAGCTCTGGAGAACACAATGTCAGATGACACAGCACTTAATCACATATGAAGTCCCTCAAAGTGGAAAATTTCACAGTGATTTATTTTTTTTCCAGATGTAAATATATAGCAATAATGCAGTTATAAAACTGGTATTGTATTAAGCCATAAATTATATTTGACGTGTAATAATGTTGAATTACTGTGGAAGTATATCAACTTCTAGTGGAGTTGCCAGCAAACAATCAGATACTATTTACGCCAGCCTCATTGTTTGCTGTGAAGTGGGGGGTAGGAATGGGAGGGACAAAGTTCTGAGGCCTCTTGTTGGGTTTGAAATGCCATAGGCACTGGTTAGGCCTAGACTATGAAGAAGCCAAGGCCAGGGGTGAGTTGGAATGCCCCAGAACTCTGGTTAAGTGGCTAATTCCAGGCTAAGGGACTAGCAAGCATTTTTCAACCCTGAAAAAAATAATAGGTTCAGAGAAAAGGGCAAAGGCTCAGCTGCCCTGTCCCCTTTGTCAGGCCTTTGTTCAGAGAAAATTGTAACGTCAATAAATCTGAGGTGTGATTGATGTCATTTAGTGGCCCAAATCAGGGGTGGTCAACCCAGCTGTGTAGCCCATGAACTGACCAGGGAATGGGAGAAAAACCAACCCATTTTGGGATGGAAGGATTTTATAATTGAACTGTTGAAGGAATTTTGATAAATAGCTGAGCCAAAGTCAGTGAATGCATAAATCAGGTCCACAGCTGGGAGATTGTCCCATGAGGGACCAGACCAGGAATATAAATCCCAGTCTTTGTTGGTGCTTTGGGAGTTGGTATGGGTCAGTGAGGCAGCAGGCTTTTTACCTGGGCCCTTTCATGTGGAACAAGCTGAGGATTAATTACTCCAGCAAACTTAATGGCCATTCAGTTGTTTTAAAATGGAGGCAATGGTCTTGTTCTTTAAGAGAGAGAGGATGGAATGCTGCTTTCTATAACCAAAGGTTAAACACATTCTGTTCAAACCTAGCAATAAATGATTGGGAAGGACCCAATTCAGACATTTGCCAAAACCTCTGAGTAAATTCAATAACTGTCTTTGGAGGCTCAAAGGATGAAATACATTTGTACTTTTGATTTTTTTTCTCTCTTCACCCAACAGGCTGTTTCATTGAGATTTTCCTAAAACATTTCATAGGTACTCTCACCTCTGAGTTGTATTACATGATATTGCATAGCTGTATGTATTTATAGGGTTAGTCAAATTGGCATATCAACTTTGGCTGCACCAAAGAACTAATCTGAAACTTCATTCTCCTAGATTTCCTTTTTCATGCAAAAGCCTAAAACAAAGGCTGCTAAGAATAAGACATTTTCCATCAGGATCGGAGATAGCCTATACTATTCAGGGATGAGAGCTTATAACTCTACCCAGTAAAATAAAATGATGGTGATTAGGCAGCCTGTAAGAAGCAGGGGTATCCATTTTTCTACTTCTTAACAGAGTCAAGAATTATATTATGGCATAAGTCATAGGTTTTTATTAACTAAAAACAAATGATCATGGACATTTTAATTATACAAAAAGAAACCGAGATTAAAAGCAAAAAAAGCAAAAGTTAAAAATTAAAATATGCCATATATATGACTTTAGTTGTATGTGATTTGGTGAGGGTGCAGTGGATGGATTAGGCCCATAATGCATTTGGATGGCATGTATAGATAACAGCAAGATGAACGTTATAACTGGCAGCAGGACCAGAGTGAGAAGATGGTTAAAAAGGGGAAGGGGGTGAGGTAAGCAGGAAAGTTGGTGAGGAGAGGATAAGGGATAGTAATTTAAAATCACACAGAAGAGATCAGCAGGCAGTTGAGGAAGGGACACAGACAAGCAGGGCAATGATGACACTTTCATGTTCAATTTAATATATAGTTTTAAAAAACAAACTGTAAGTAGATAATAGATTCATAGTGTCATATACAATCCTTTTCTCTGGGCTTCTTGTTATATGGAAATGTTAATGTTTCTTTATGATTTTCTGTTTCATATTTTTTTAATATGGAGATAGAAATTTTTGAGTCCTAATATTCTGTGAGTATGAATCTGCTCCTATCTACTAATAATAGAGGAAAAGTACATATGTGATCCAATCTGTTAAGAAGATAAGAGGGAGAAAGGGGAAGAGAAAAAGACAGACAGAGACACAAAGAGAGAAAAACAAAGATAGGCAGAGACAGAGATTGAGGGTGTAGAGTCATACACAGGTGGAGAGATGGAGAGACAGAGAGAAACAGACTGAAATAGGAAGTCAGAGAGAAAGAGAGAGACAGAGATAGAGAGAGAAACATGGAGACATAGAGAGACAGAGACAGAGAATAACTGAGTACTGGCAATAATGAAAGCAAAAGACTGGTAAGAAAATGGCAGCTTCACAAATACCAATGTGGATACTCCTCCAGTGGTGCAGGTTGCAACCCATTCATACCATCTCATCCTGTACAAATATTCCTCATGACTTCATGTTAAATCTCGAAAGGTAGTCCAAAGTTCATTCAATGTATGGGGTTCTTCCCCCTAGATCTCTGAACATTATGTGGATACCTTCAGAGCATATGGATGATCCATCTTTTAGTCCTAGCTCTCACTACATGAGTGGACCACTAAAATACTACCTATCTTTGATGACATTTTTTATATTGCTACTGATGTTCACTGATACTGTGCTGCATGGAATAAAACAGTCTCCAAAGCATTAAAGTTGTGGGGATCTTAAGGGCAAAAGAGAGATGTATGGTGGCAACAAATGGGCTGCAACTTATGGCTGCCATATTGCATCATCAGAATAATGTTGGTGCTAAGAAGGTACATCTTTGTTTATGGGAAATGTTTGGGATCATTTCCAAAATGAAATCCAGCCCCATTCTCTTTTTTCTTCTTAATTTTGGGTTACATTCATACTTTATTTCCCATCTATAGTATCTATCCAAGACACTGCATATGTAATCTGTGCACTGTATTCTTAAATGCATATCATAATCTAGACAGTGTCAAGTCAGCAAGTCAACAAGCATTTATTAAACACTTACTATGTGCCAAGCCTTGTGTTAAGGACTAGACAATACTCATTCTTTACTTACTTTTTCTTCTAAGCATAGCAGGATTTTGTATTCATTCTATATTTTAGTCAGTTGTGTGATTATAAAATGTGGTTACGCTGTAGGGTATCCTACCTTTTCTTTTCTTATACTTTCATCAAGGGGGATGTATGGGCTGTTCAGGGAGGACTAGCACCTCTGCTGTGAAGGCTTGTCAAAGATTCAGGGCTGCTTATTTACCTTTGGTAATGACCTTCACCCAACTCTCCCCTGTGGCTCCAAAAAGTTGTAACATGTGCAGCAGTCACACCCCAGTAAATTGTTTTGAAAAATGAGATAAATGAGGTTGAGGGTAACCAACAGGCCTCACACCTGTTGGTGAGTTTGGGGGATGTCTACCCTAAGCATATGAAGACTTTCCCTGGTGGAAAGGGCTGATGAGAACAATTTGTCCCAACGGCCATGATGGTGGTGAAGCAGGTGCTGTGGAATGTTTATAGTTTGGCCAGACATCGATGACACCAAGGACATCCCCTGTATCCTAGGCCATTGCAGGTTGTCCTGATTTTGGCCTGTCTTTGGACTTGGATGACTCAGGAAGAGAGAGTGAGGCCAATGACTTTGTGCAACTCTGCTTCACTTAAATCCAGTTCATGTACAAATCAAGATATCACCTGCTATGTCAATGGTCCTCTTCCAAAATGAAGAATGAAAAATAACCTTTGTGAAAGATAAGCTCAATACATGTGTAGGTTATACTCACAACGATGTTTTAGAAATGGGAAAGTACATATATAGGTTGGCACTTACTGATATTTTCTTGATCACCTTTTTCAGAAATAATAACTATGATTTTTTTAAATAAGAATTTGGAAGCCATCCTGATATAGTGGGACACATATGAGGTACTAAACAATCAGAAACTGGGGAAGCCCACAGCTACTGAATCTTATTAGCAACAATAATAACACTATGGATCTGGTCTTCAGAGCCTTCCTATCTGTAATTCCAGCATCAATATCCATTATTATGGCACTTTTCCCTTTTCTCAGCTCATGTTTGCTGTCTCCTACCTGTTCTAGAGTCTCCCAAAGTGCTTTCCACCCATATAGACAGTGACACAGATTCTTTACTCATATTCTCTCTTTTTTTCTCTTAAAGCCAAAATCACTCAAAACAAAATTTACCATTCCTACAGGAGCATGCTGTTGAATAGCTGTCAGATTAGAAGCATTCTGATAAATTAATTTACACTAAGGTGTAATCAATTTTGGATTGGTCCAAATACAGACAACAATTTCCCCCACAAATCTAGCTTGTATAAAATCTGAGTGTGATCTATAATTAATGTTATTTTTCACTGTATAACAAAATGTGTATATGTACATTTGTGTATACACATACATATATGTTTTCCTTTCAAAGAGATATTTTCAGCCTAGATAGTCTATATATACCTTATATCAGAAGGTAACCTATATTAAGTCCAATAGTTATTCATTCAAGTACATTTCTATAGCTTCCTTTCCCAAACTCAAATTACTTGCATTTGATAGAAGACAAAAGCATAATCTAAACAAATGGTTTTATGAGTGAGAAGATTGGAGGAAAAGAAAGTCCTTTTTAGTCCTAACTCAAATAGATCAGTGGTTGTTAATTTGGAGTTCATGGACCTTCAAAGGACTCAAGGATAGATTTCAAGGGGTACATGCACTTGAATGGGGAAACATTACATCTTTATTTTCACTAACTTCTAATTGAATTTTAATATTTCCTTCAATTATACAAAAACATTGTTCTGAGAAATGGTCCATACACTTCACCAGTCTACCAATAGGTTCTGTCACAAAATAGGCCAAGCACCTTTGATATATTGGAAAGAAGAGTACAGTTAGAGTTAGAAGATATCTGGATTCAAATCCTGGTTTAGTCACTTGCTTGAGGTACGACCAATTTCCTTATCTATAAAATGGGGCTAATCACATTAGCAATATCTGCCTTACATAGTTGTTGTAAATAAATGGCTTTGTAAACATTAAAGCATTATATAAATATGAGGTATCATTATACCTACTTCACCTACACATAATGTCTTGTCTGCTAGCATAAAGCCAATCCTTCCAACCCCTCAAATAAACTGTTTTTAGTGTTTTATTTAAAAAATATGATTTTTATTAAACAATACAACAAAGCAGTAGTTGCCAAAACTACTTGGCTAAAAGAAAAATTGAGAGTTCAATCAATGGATTAAGTACACAATTCACAGAATTCTTAAAATGAACCTAGTAGTCTAGTGTTAAAAGATAAAGCCAAGACCAAATCAAGATAAGGATTCATGATTTGATAAAAATTGCTTGGAAAATTGGATATTGGTTTGGCCAAAAGTGCACATGATATACCAAGATAAGCTCCAAACAGATCCCTGATGTAGATTATAGGTCACATCACAAACATATTAGAGAAATAAGAAAGAAATTATTCATAATGCCCTTGTACCATGGTTTCTGGGAACAAGACTATTAAAAATACAGTGTATAAAAAATCATAGGATTGTAAAATGTTAAAGTGAGAAAGGAACTTGGAATTCATCTAATTTAACTTCCTCCTCTTACAGATAATGGACCTGAGGCCCGGAAAGGGGGAATAACTTTCATAGTACAATTCAATATGATTTTCCATTAGTGGGATGTGCTTGGTTTTGTCCTCCCCAAAATAAACTCATCATCTGAAATCTCATCATCTTGCAGATTGACTCAGTTTTGATACTCAACACCCTTTTTGGCACCCTCAGTTGTCTGTTCTATCTGATTTGAGGGCTGGAGGGCAGAGCAAGAAACTCCTCCCAAAGTCTTCCTTTAAAGAGAGCTCAGAGCTTTCCAGTCAAAATCTTCATTTTCCATCAGCATGTCTCTTGCTTGGTTTCAATTCCATCTTCCATGGATGAACTCCCTTCCTGTCCCTCCCCACCCTTTCCCACTTCCTTTTGTTTATTGTCTTCCCTCATTAGATTGTAAACTCCTTGAGGGCAAGGACTGTCTTTCTTTTTCTTTTTTTGTATCCCTGTCTTTTAACACTGTTCTAAGCACATAGTGGGCACTTAATAAATATTCATTAGCTGACTGATTAGGTGCCTATCTCATGCAGAGCATTGTGTTAAGTTCTGGTGATATAAAGACAAAAGGAGCTTATATTTTGCTGAGATCATATACCTAATTTGTGGCAGACCGGTGATGAGAACCAGGTATCCTGATTCCCAATTTAGTCCTCATTTCATCATTGTTCCCATTTATATAATTATATGATATTTTAAAAAGGCAAATATATTTGTCTTCATGAAGAAAGCATCATTCTGTAGTTGGAAGACTTGGGTTTCCTACTTACAAATCCTGGACAGGTCACTTTCTTAGAGCCTCAGTTTCTTCATCTGTCAGCTGGGGATAACAATACCTTCTCTGCCAACCTCACAGGGTTTTTAGGGGGGCCAACTGAGATAATGGATGTAATGTTCCTTGTAACTGTAAAGTGCTACATAAATATGAGCTATTATTAATTAGCCCTTCAGTATTTGAGAATTATACCACTGATGCTTTATTATAATTACTTGGGCAAATGCCAAGGACCATTTAGGAATGCAGCTTTTCTGATGTGTTGAAAAAGCTTTAGTTTTCAAAATCTAAAAACTGCAGTATGCTTCCAGAATTTTCTGAAACCAAAAGCATCAAAAGGAAAAAAAAAAACAGTGTCAGGAAAGCTCTATCCTTACAGTCTGACTAGAGAATCAACCTATTTTTTGGTTCTGAGCATTTTTCTGGATTGATCAACATGAAATGAACCTCACTGGAAAACCACAGATTGACTTAGAGGACCTCAATGGGAGGAAGGGGTCACATCAGATCATCTTATAGGGATGCAGAATCAAAGGATCAGAAGGTACCTTCAAGTATTCTAAGCTCCCCTCATTTTATACAGAGAGTGTTGTACACAGTAACAGTAATAGTGTAATGATGATCAATTATGAAAGACTTAGCTACTCTGATCAATTATCCACAACAACTCCAAAGGACTCATGATGAAAGATGTTATCCACCTCCATAGAGAGAGAACTCTAATTGCAGATTTTTTTTCACTTTATTTTTTTTGCTCCCCCACCCACCCCTTACAACATGGCTAATGTGGAAATATGTTATGCATGACTTCATATGTATAGTAGGTATTATATTTTTTGCCTTCTCAATGGAAGGGCGAGGGAGTGGAGACAGAAAGAATTTGGAACTGAAAAGAAAAATAAAATAAAACAGTTTCTCAGGGTCCCGGGCAGAAGCAGCTAAAATTAGGTAACAACTTCAGCCACATTTGTCTATAGGAGTAGGAATGTTATCATAGGATTGTTTATGGAATGAATCTCTGAGATTGTCTGATCTAACTCCTAAATCCTACAATTTTAGAGCTGAGGAAATTAAAGCTCAGAGAGCTAAGTGACTTACCTAACATTACACAAGTAATAAATGGATGAACTAGTCTCTCTGACTCTAAATAAGGCAGTCTTTCCCCTGTAAGATATGATCTTCTTAAAGGCTGATTATGTATGTAATAACCAATTCCTCCTTAAGTTTCTCAAAGGTCACAATGGATCTAGAACTCAATATTAGACATATTTGTGGGAAAAAGTTAATGGGGTATGACTCATAGTGGCACAGTGGAAAGCATGATGGCTAGAGTTAGAAGACCTGGGTTCAAATATTATCTCTGCTGTTTTCTTGGGGAGTGACCTAGGTGAAGTTAATTAACCACTTTGAATTTTTGGTTTCTTCTTCAATAAAATGATGGGGATTGGATTAGCTGACCTCTGAGATTACTTCTTGCTCTAGATCTTCGATCCCATGAGATTTTGAGCTGGGAAGGACTACAGAGATCATTTAGTTGAGACCCAGAGAAGTGACTTCACCAGAGTCACTCTAGTTCATTTTGATATATTCGATAAATATTTGCTAAGCAGCTATTATGTTCCAGGCACTGTGCTATGCACTGGGGATACAAAAAGAGGCAAAAGACAGTCCCTGCCAGGGGCCAAGATGGTAGAGAAAAGGTAACAACTCCCCTGAGCTCTCCCTAAAACTCCCCCAAACACCTTTAAATAATGTCATAAAACAATTCCTGTAGCAGCAGAACCCAAAAAAGGACAAGGTAAAATAATTTTCCAGTCAAAGACAACTTAAAAGGTCAGCAAGAAAGGTCTGTTGCACTTGGATGTAAGTGAAACACAGTCCAGTGCAGGCTATGTCAGCAGAGATCCAACCTCAGCAAACCAGGAATAGGCTTTGAGAGCCACTAAATCAGCAGTGGTGGTGGCTGCTTCCAGCACTCTCAGCCCATGGACAGTAAGGAGGTTGAACAATTGATCAGAAGGAGATTACAGGGGCCTCTTTGCTAGCAGTGAGGCAGGACTCTGTTGCTTTGCCCATACTCAGGTCTGGTTTGCAGTCCTAAGTGGCAGTCCCAGGGCAAGGAGGAACACTAGAACACCAGAGCTTGTGGCTGCAGTGCACAGGGAGCCCTAGTCACAGTTCCAGGGCAGAAAAGAGTGTTTGTGGACAGAGCACAGACCAGGAGAGTAGTAAACACACCTCTCCTTAGATCATACCATCTTGGAAGAACTGAAAATTTAGAAGTCCCTAGAAGTATTTCTGAAAACAGTTGTATAAAACCCCTGAAGCTTGGGACAGTGCACCATCCACCCTGGAAGCAGAGATCTACTTCAGCAAAGATTTAAAACTCAAGAAAATGAGCAAACAACAGAAAAAAAAAATCTGACCACAGTTACTGCCATGATGAGGAAGATCAAAACACAGACTCAGAAGAAGACAGCAAAGTCAAAATTCCTACATCCAAAACTTCCAAGAAAAATATGAATCTGTCTCAGTTCATGGAGAAGCTCAAAAGATATTTTTGAAAGTCAAGTAAGACAGGTATAGGGAAAATTGGGAAGAGAAATGAGAGTGATGCAAGAAAATCATGAAAAATAAGTCATTAGCTTGGTAAAAACTAAACACTATTGAAGAAAATAACATCTTAAAAACAGACTGGGGAGGGTGGAGCCAAGATGGCAGAGTAAAAGCAGTGACTTGCTTGAGCTCTCCACCAAACCCCTCCAAATACCTGTAAAAATGGCTCTAAACAAATTCTAGAGCAGCAGAACCCACAAAAAACCAGAGTGAAACAAATTTCCACCCCAAGACAACCTGGATGGTTGATGGGAAAGGTCTATTGCACCTGGCTGGGAGAGGAGCACAGTTCAGCATGGGCCATACAGGCAAAGATGGGGCCCCAGCAAACCCAGAGCAGGGCTCAGGGGACTGAATCACTAGCAGTTGTAGTGGTTTACAGACTTCTCACTGCACAAATGCCAAAGACAACTTAGAAGGTCAGTAGGAAAGGTCTGTCGGATCTGGGTGAGAGAGGAGCACAGTCTAGCCCCAGTCCTGGCATAGCCTTGGGGCAGTGGCTGCTTCTGGAGCTCTCGGACCACAGATGGTGGGGGAATCAAGTGGCTGAGGGGTATTGCAAGGATCTCTTTGCTGGTGCTGAGGCAGGATTCTCTTGCTTTGCCTGTGCTTAGATCTGGGTCACAATCTTGGGTAGTGGTTGTGGGGGGAAGAGAAGTGTTGGCATTGTGGAGCTTGTGGTGGTGGTGGTGGAGAGGGAATCCTCACAGTTTTAAGGCACAAAAGAGTGCTTGTGGTCACTCATACACCAGAACACAGGCCAGGAAAGAAGTAAACACCTCACATTTGATAATACCACCTTGGAAGAATTGAAAATTTACAGGTCCCTAGAAGTATCTCTGAAAATAGATGCACAAAACCCCTGAAACTTGGGACAGTACTTCCTCCACACTGGAAGCAGACACCTACCTTAACAAAAAATTCGAAAGTCAAGTAATTGGCTGGGAACATGAGCAAATAGTGCAAAAAAAAAGTCAGATTATAAAATCTGTGTTGGTGACAAAGAAAATAAAAATATACAACCAGAAGAAGACAACAAACTCAAAGCTCCTACATTCAAAGACTCCAAGAAAAATATGAATCAGTCCAGTCCATGGAAGAGCTCAAAAAGGATTTTGAGAAGCAAATAAGAGAAGCAGAGGAAAAACTGGGAAGAGAAATGAGATTGATGCAAGAAAATAAGGAAAAACAAGTCAACAGCTTGCTAAAGGAGACCCAAAAATACTGAAAAAAATAACACCTTAAAAAATAGCCTAACCCAAATGGTAAAAGAAGTTCAAAAAGCCAATGAGGAGAAGAATACCTTAAAAAGCAGAATTGGCTAAATGGAAAAGGAAATTCAAAAGCTCACTGAAGAAAATATTTCCTTAAAAATTAGAATAAAGCAAATGGAAGCTAGTGGCTTTATGAGAAATCAAGACGCTGTAAAACAAAAATGAAAGAATGAAAAAATAGAAAACAATGTGAAATATCTCATTGGAAAAACAACTGACCTGGAAAATAAATCCAGAAGAGATAATTTAAAAATTATTGGACTACCTGAAAGCCATGACTAAAAAAAAAGAGCCTAGACATCATTTTTCAAGCAATTATCAAGGAAAACTGCCCTGATAGTCTAGAACCAGAGGGTAAAATAGAAACTGAAAGAATCCACTGATCACCTCCTAAAAGAGATCCCCAAATTCCAGAGTTCCCAGATCAAGGAGAAAATATGGCAAGCAGCCAGAGAGAAACAATTCAAGTACTGTGGAAACACAATCAGGATAACACAAGATTTAGCAGCTTATACCTTAAGAGATCAGAGGGCTTGGAATATGATATTCTAGAGATCAAAGAAACTAGGATTAAAATCAAGAATCACCTACCCAGCAAAACTGTGTACAATCCTTCAGGGCAAAACAAGACTCAAGAGAAGGATGAAAAGGTAAACAGGAAAGAGAAATCATAAGGGACTTATTAAAATTGAACTGTTTATATTCCTACATGGAAAGATGGTATTTGTAACTCATGAGACCTTTCTCAGTATTAGGGTAGTAGGAGGGAATATATATGTGTATGTGTGTGTGTGTGTGTGTGTGTGTGTGTGTGTGTGTGTGTGTGTGTGTGTATAGGAGAAAGGGGGAGGTACAATGGGGTAAATTATATCAAATAAAACAGACAAGAAAAAGCTTTTACAGTGGAGGGGAAGTAGGGGAAGGTGAGAGGTAATGAGTGAACCTTACTCTCATCAGATTTGGCTTAAGGAGGGAATAACATACACACTCAATTCGGTATGGAAATCTGTCTTACCCTACAGGAAAATAGGTGGGAAAGGGATAAAAGAAAGAGGGATGATAGAAGGGAGGGCAGATTGGGGGAGGGGGCAATCAGAAGCAAACACTTTTGAGGAGGGATAGGGTCAAAGGGTCAAAGGATAAACCAGGGGTGGGATAAGATGAAGGGAAATATAGTTTTTCACAACATGACTATTATGAAAGTGTTTTGCATAACTACTCATGTATAAACTGTATCGAGTTGTTTGCCTTCTCAATGAGGTTGGGTGGGGAGGGAGGTTGAGAGAAAATTTGAAACCCAAAGTTTTCAAAACAAATGTTAAAAATTGTTTTCATGTGCAACTGGGAAATTAGATATACAGGAAATGGGGTATAGAAATCTCTCATGTCCTACAGGAAAATAGAAAGGGAAGGGGATAAGAGAAGTGGGGGTGATAAAAGGGAGGGCAGATTAGGGGAAGGGGTATTCAGAATGTATGCCATCTTGGGGTGGGAGGATGAGAGAGATGGGGAGAAAATTTGGAACTTAAAATCTTGTGGAAGTGAATGTTGAAAACTGAAAATAAATTAATTTTAAAAATTAAAATAAAAAGAAAAACATACCAGGTCAAATGGTAAAAGAGATCCAAAAAGCCAATGAGGAAAAGAATGCCTTCAGAAGTAGAAGTAGCCAAATGGAAAAGGAGATACAAAAGCTTACTGAAGAAAATAAGTCCTTAAAAGTTAGAATTGGGCAAGTGGAAGCTTATGACTTTATAAGACATCAAGATACAATCAGGGGCAGCTATGTGGTGCAGGAGATAGAACACCGGGTCGGGAGTCAGGAGGACCTGAGTACAAATCCCACCTCAGACTAGACACTTGATACTAACTGGGTAACCCTGGGCAAGTCACATAAACACAATTGCACCACAAAAACAAACAAAGAAACAAACAAGCAAAAAGAAACACTCAAACAAAATCAGAAGAATGAAAAAAAATGGAAGAAAATGTGAAATATCTCATTGGGAAAACAATTGACCTGCAGAATAGGTCGAGGAGAGATAATTTAAGAATTATTGGACTACCTGAAAGGCATGATAAAAAGAAAAGTCTAGACATCATCTTTCAAAAAATTATCAAGAAAAAACTGCCCTGATATTCTAGAACCAGAAGGTAAAAAAGGAATTGAAAGAATCCACTGATCACCTCCTGAAAGAGATCCCCAAATGAAAACTCCCAGGAATATTATTTCTAGAGTTCCTAGGTGAAGGAGAGAATATTGCAAGCAGCCAGAAAGAATTGTTTCTTGAATTAAATATCATAGAACCACAGTCAGAAACACAAAATTTATCAGCTTCTTTGTTAAGGGATCAGAGGGCTTGGAATATGATATTCTGGAAGACAAAGGAGCTAGGATTACAACCAAGAATCACCTACCCAGCCAAACTGAGTGTAATTCTTCAGGAAGGAAATATGGATGTTTAATGAAACAGAGGACTTTCAAGCATTCTTAATGAAAAGACAAAAGCTGAATAGAAAATTTGACTTTCAAGTACAAGACTCAAGAGAAGTATAAACAGGTAAACAGGAAAGGGAAATCATAAAGGACTTAATAAGGTTAAACTGTTTACATTCCTACAAGGTAAGAGGATATTTGTAACTCAAGAACTTTCTCATTATTAGGGCAGTTAGTAGGAGTATATATAGATAGAGGATATAGGTATGAGTTCAATATGAAGGGATGATATCTTAAAAATAAAATTAAGGGTTGAGTGAGGAATGTACTGTGAAAAAATGAAAGGGAGAGGTAGAATGGGATAAATTATCTCACATAAAAGAGGCAAGAAAAAAGCTTTTACAGTGGAGGGGAAGAAGGGAGAGGTGAGGGGGAGTGAATGAACCTTACTTTCATCAGAATTGGCTCAAAGAAGGAATAACATACACACTCAATTGGGTATAGAACTGTATGTTACCCTCCAGGACAGTAGGATGGGAAAGGGATAAGAGAAGGGGGATGGTGATAGAAGGGAGGGCAGATTGGGGAAGAAGGTAGTCAGAAACAAAATACTTTTAAGGAGGGACAGGGAAAAAGGAGAAAGAGAATAGAACAAATTGGGGGGGGGATAGGATGGAGGGAAATACAGTTAGCAGTAGTAACTGGGGAAAATTTTTTGAAGTAAGTTTCTCTGATAAAGGCCTCATTTCTCAAACATATAGAGAACTGAGTCAAATTTATAAAAATAAGTCATTCCTTAACTGATAAATGGTAAAAAATATGAAGTTTTCAGATGAAGTGATCAAAGCTATCTATAGTCACATGAAAAAATGCTCTAACTCACTATTGATTGGAGAAATGCAAATTAAAACAATTCTGAGGTACTGCCTCATACCTATTACATTGGCTAATAGGACAGAAAAGGAAAATGACAAATGTTGGAGGGTATGTGGAAAAGACATTAGAGACATTAATGCATTGTTGGTGGAGTTGTGATCTGATTCAACCATTCTGTAGAGCAATTTGGAACTATGCCCAAAGTGCTATAAAACCATGCATACCTTTTGACCTAGCAATACCACCACTAGGTCTATATCCCAAAAGAGATAAAAAAGGGAAAGGACCCATATGCACAAAAATATTTATAGCAACTCTTTTCTGATGGAAAATAATTGGAAATTGAGGGCATGCCCATCAATTGGTGAATGGCTGAACAAATTGAGGTACGTGATTATGATGGAATACTATTATGCTTTAAGATATGGTGAGCAAGGGGCAGCTAGGTGGCACAGTGGATAGAGCTCTAGCCTTGGAGTCAGGAGGAACTGAGTTCAAATCAGGTGTCAGACCCGTAACACTTACTAGCTGTGTGTCCCTGGACAAGTCACTTTAGCCCCATTGCCTGGCTAAAAAAAAAAAGAAAAAGAAAAAAAAAGATATGGTGAGCAAGATGCTCTCAGAAAAGCCTGGAAAGATTTACATGAACTGATTCAAAGTGAAATGTACTGTGCACAAAGTAACAGCAATATTGTAGGATGATCAGCTGTGAGTGACTTAGCTATGCTCAGCAATACAATGATCCAAGATAACTCTGAAGGACTTATGACAAAAAATGCTATCCATGACCAGAGAAAGACTGGATGGTGTTTGAATATAGATTGAAGCATACTTTATTTATTCTCTTTATTTTTCTTGAGGTTTTTTTTTTTTTGGTCTATATTTTCTTTCACAACATGACTAATATGGAAATGTTTTGCATGACTACACATGTATGACTTACATCAAATTGCTTGCCTTCTCAATGTGGGATGGGGATGGGGGAGGCAGGAAGAGAGAATTTGAAACTCAAATTTTTAAAAAGTGAATGTTAAAAATTATTTTTACATGTAACTGGGGAAAATAAAATACTACATAAATTTTGAAAAATAACTGGCAGCTGAGTAGAGCATGTATTGGAGTAGGGAGAAACTCAAGTCAGGGAGAACAGTTAAAGGATATTGTAATAATCTATGCAAGAGCTGATGGCTGGACATAGTATAGTGTCTATGTGAGTGAAGAGAATGGAACCCATATGAAAAATGTTGTAGATGTGTCAAGAGATTGCGTATGAGAGAGATAGAGAGATAGAGAGAGAGAGACAGAGACAGAGAGACAGAGACAGACAGAGACAGACAGACAGAGAGACAGAGACAAAGGAAGAAAGATTCAGAGAGAGACAAAGAAAGACAGAGAGACAGAGAAAGACAGTGACAAAGAGAGAGAGAGAGAAGGAATGAATTCAAAGTTAACACCAAGGTGGTGAGCTTGGGTGACTGATAAGATGGTGGTGCCTATAACAGAAATACAAAAGATTAGAAAAGGGGAAGGTTTGGTAGAAAAGATAATCAGTACTATTTTGGACATTTTGACATTGAGATTCTTACAGGACATCACATTGATCATGTTAAGAAGGTAATTGGTGATGCCAGACTTAATAGAAACACTAGCTTTGGATATATAAATTTGGAAGTTATCTAAAAATAGATAATTGAAGCCAGTAGGCCTGATGAGATCATGGAGTGAATTTGTGTAGAAGAAAAAGAGAAGAGAGTTCAGGGCAGAGCCTCTGGGAGACATCTAGAATTGGCACATATGATATGGATGAACAGTCTCTGAAAGTGATTGAGAAGGAGCAGTCAGACAAGTAGGAGGAAAACCAGGAGAGTTCAGTGTTATGAAAATCTAGAGAGGTGAGAATAATGAAGGTAGGAAGGTTTTCGGTGTCAAAGGCTGCAAAATACTCAAGAAGGATGATGATTGAGAAAAAGCTTTTTAGATTTGACGGTTAAGGGATTTATGGTAACTGCCAAAGGAATTTTTACTTGAATGATAAAGTTAAAAGTGATAGCCAAAACAATCTTTACCTGGTGGCCAACATTCTGTTGATTAGCCTCTCCATATTTTGAGTGGACATGGAAGGTGAGAGATCTAAGTAAGCTTTGCTTACTTGGCATAACATTTGAGAAGCCAGGATTGCCTCAGTGCCATAGTGAAGCAATGGAGTAGGGGATTCTATGCACCTGTAAACATACTATCAAAAAAACTATCTTCTAAGAAAAAAAAAAAGACAGTCCCTGATTTCAAGGAATTCACAATGTCCAAATAACAGAACTACTTTTCAAATCCAAGTTTTCTATCTGCATAGCCAGGGCTTTTTCTACTACAAAGATGCTACTTTTAAGTGTGCTGGTGTTCTTCTGTGAGTGATATGTGACCTTCTATTTCTAAAAACATTTATTAAGCACCCAGTGTCTTCAGAACACTGTTGAAGGTTCTGGGAGAAGTCCTAAGATTAAACAAGATATAGTGTCTGCCATCACAAGCCCATGATCTGGTAGATAAGATAAGAATTTGTATTGGACACTTTCAGACATTCCTTTAAGCAATTACTAAATCCAGCTCAAACACAGGGGGAGGTTACAATCTTGAGGGAGTTGAATGAGATTTTTCTAATGCTTTGATTTCAGTCTGGCAGGAAAAAAAAATGTCACCAACTGGGCAAGGTATCCAAGGCAGGTAGAGAATACCTCAATCCTTGCACTTGTCCCTGCAGGGGGAAAGACACTGATATTTCTACAACCATTTTGAAGTATGAAAGTTGCTTTGTATTTATTGTCTCTTCTGAGTCTCAGGACCGTCCTGTGAAGTAGGTATTATAGCTACCATCACTCCCATTTTATAGACAAGGAGGAAACTGAGTCTCAGAGAGGGGAAGTGATTTGTCCATGGCCACACAGGTGGTACATATCATCAGAGGCAGGATTTGAAATCAGGCCTCCCTGATTCCAAATCGAGGTGCTCTAGTCTCAACACCATGCTACCTCTTACCAGGGCTCAGGTGTGAGAGCTGCAGAAGGCAGCCTGCTTCAGGGCCAGGCCCAGTGGAGGGGAAAGGCACTTGCCTCTCATGAACACTGCTTTAGCCAAGTGGAAGTTCAATCATGGGGGGTAGCCAACCCTCCATGCTGAGAAGCATCACCTCTCACTTCTGTTTTTTCAACAGATTGTATTTTACCTCTGTTGCATACCTCAAACAGACCTGCTGACTGCAGGTGTAATCAGCCTGAGAGCTGTTGCAAACCACCTATGAAGTGTCTAGCTCAGAGAAGGGTACCGGGAAGCAATTTTAGTTGCTTAAAAACAAAAAGATGGAAACCACAAGTGGGGTGAGTTTTAAGCAAAGTGAATATATTAATTTATAGCCCAACAAACAGAACAGGCATGTTATCCCAAAGGCAGCTTGCTGACTTCCAGAGAATAAGAAGTAAATAAATCATAGACGACGGTGATAAATGGGCAATGTAGGATGTGTCAGAGTGCATGCCTGATTTGCCCAGACAGCCCATCACGGGGAAGGCCTCTAAGCCACTCAGATTCTTCTTTAGCAAGGAGTCCCTCCAGGACTAGGCATTTCTGAAATAGCCCTCTTTTTATTGTTGATTTCTTAATCTTTAAAAAATATTTAAATTAAGAGAAATTATACCTCACAGTAAAAATATGGCATTTGGGATGAGGATTTTTAGTTCCCTGAATCAACCTCCATCCCACAGGAGCCCATTTCCAGGAGGAGAGAGTTCCTCTGTCCCTAGGGCACTAGAACTCCTTCCTCTCTGGTCATAAAGCACCCAATACGTGTTCTTCTTTCTGAGAGAGAATCCTTTCCTTGGTGTAGCATGGAGAATTTAACAACCAGGGTGAGAAAAAGAGAATAATGTAAGAATGAATGTGTAATAGAAAGACCATTGGACTTGGAGTCAAAGGACCTGGGTTTGAATGCTACCACTTAATATCTATATGACCTTGGGCAAATCCCTTCACCTCTTTGGACCTCAGTTTTTAATAACGATAACGGTAGTAGTTGTAGTAGTAGTAGTAGTAGTAGTAGTAGTAGTAGTAGTAGTAGTAGTAGTAGTAGTAGTAGCAGTAGTAGTAGTAGCAGCAGCAGCAGTAGCAGCAGCATTATATAGTACTTTAAGTTTTGAATAGTATACAAGTATATATAAATATATATATAGATAGATAGATAGATAGATAGATAGATAGATAGATAGATAACCTCACTTGATCTTCACAACAACCTTGTGACACAGGTGCTATTATTAGCTCTCCTTTATAGATAAGGAAACTGAGGCTAAGAAAAGTTAAGTGACTTTCACAGGGTTACTTAACTCATAAGTGTCCAAAGTGGGATTTGAACTCAGGTCTTCCTTAACTCCAGATCTAGCTCTCTTATCTACAGTGCCACCTAGCTACCTATCTGTAAAATGAAGAGATTGGGTGAGATGGCCCCTCAGGTCCTTTTCATCTCTAGCTCTGTGGTCCCTATGATAGAACTTTCATCAACAATTGCTCAGTTTCCAATTTGGAAGTGATAAGAAAACAGAAGTCCATAGATACTATTCCTGGAATTCAGGTAAGCTACAATATACACGATTGTGCCTAGGTTATGGCCTTTGCGACCTGAATAGCCAGACTTTCCCAAGTTGTGGTTAGCTGAAAAGGATGCCTTGAAAGTGAAAATATGACTCTTTATTGATATATAATGAGTCATACACATTTAATAGTATTTACACCATTAAGAAAGTGTTTAAATAAAAAAAACTCATAAACACAATTAACCACCTCTTTGGCTACTCTGAGCTTGTTATCAATTCTCTGATTCTCTCTTTCAGTGTCTTTCTAAAGAGCTGAGTTGGCAGCATTGTTTCGTTTCTTCTCTAAGCATTGAATGCCCTTATGTTATCTCATGGCTACCTAGGATCTCACATCCCACCCAGAGCCTGACCTACAGGAATTATTCTATTTTGCATGATTTTCCCAACTTCTCTCTCCCCTCTCCCGGCCCCCCATTGAAACTCATCTGTCCTATATTCTATTGTTTGACAGGAGACAAGGGCTAATTAATTTATCCTAAAGTATTAATTAAATGACTTAATTTGTTATTTCTCACAGAAAATGCTCTTGCATTTTAGCCATAGGCTCCAATCAATGCTTTAAGAAGGCACTAATACATAAAATTCAAATAAAAATGCAACACGCATTTATCAAATACATGTTTTGTGTGGAGTACTGTGTCGTAGTCACTTATTTCCCATCCACTTCAATGTCTCCAGTCTTTTCTCTCATTACGATTAGACTTTCAGCCAACCACCAAGACGATCTCCCCAAGACTCTGATCTAAGCATGTCACTCCTCAAAAACTTTTGGTGGATTTCAATTCTCTTGAGCATCAAACTCAATGATATACAATCTGGCCTCAATCTACCTTTTCAGTCCTGTTCTCCATTTTCTTATTCTTTTTTTTTCATTTTTCTAATTAATTTTTTTCATTCTACCTTTGTACATTTTATGTTCTAGCCAAGCTGGACCAATATCACCTGTCCTCCAAACCTGACAATCCATTTCCCACATTGTTATATTCTTATAGATGAGGAAATGCACTCCCTTGTCATCTCTTCCCTTCAGATTTCTTATCTTCTCTCAGGGCTCAGCTCACATACCACCTTCTCCATCAAGCCTTCCACAATTTTCCAGCTGAAAGTGTTCTCTATACATATAATATACTTCTCTGTCCAGATTGTAAACTACTCAGGGCACAGACTGTTATTCTAATGGTTAGCACATAGTAGGAACTTAATAAGTGTTTGCAGAATATGTTTTGTTGAGTCCAGAGGGAAGCTTCTAGAAGGTTAAGGATTAGAGCAGTTTAAGGAAGCATTATGAACAAAATTTAACCAGTTAATAAAGAATTACTGGAAGAAATATAACAATCTGTTGTACTCTGGAGGCCACAGCCCAAGTAAATAATAAGATGTGGTCTTCAACTGAAATTCACCTCAAATTTACTGACTTTTACTCCTGTTGTCTTTCTCTTTTCTGTCTCTTTTTCTTCCTTCTTCTTCCTCTACCTTTATTATCTTTCCCTTTTGCTTCTTTTATATCTTTCTCCCATTTTTTCTCTTTCTCTGTGTTCCTTTTTCCTCCCATCAGCCCCCAGCCCCAAATCTCCTCCCTAAATTTAAATAGAATTAAGGACTATTTTTTTTAAGTATATGTTGAACTCAATTGAACATAGTTTTACATTCCAGTTTCTTAAATTAAAAATCAGGTCACTTGAAGGTCTTAATTTTTCTAAGAAGAATAAAAATAAATTAATACGTTGGCCCTCAATTGATATGCCCACTGTTGTCCAATAGCATCTTATTTTAAACCAGAATGTAAGTGAATGAACTGATTTCATTTAAAGGAATATTTTTTAAAAGTAACTCTCTGAGTATTAAATTGTGGGTGTTTATTCTTGCTCCTTCTAATCCTCTGAGTTGAGTTGCCATTCATTTCCAAATAATTTAGGGAGGCAGAAACCGAGAGCCGGGGAATTGAAAATTAACAGTAGCAGATTTACTTCTCTGGCACCTGTTTTTATTATTGAATTAAAAAAGTTCTGGCAGCTACAACTGGTTCCACCAGATGTTGAAACACATTTCAGAAAAAGTAGAAAAAGAGTGTCAGAGGATCTAAGGATCATTCATTTAAAGAATAAACTGTCCGCATCGAGTTCTGTTTAGGCTGTCAGAACTGATCGGCAACGTAATGAAACATCAAGGACAAAGGGATGAGAAGACACTTATAAAGCCCAAATACACTGTGAAATATCAAAATTTGCTGAATTTTGACTCTTCCCTCTTGACTGTCAGCTTATCAGCCTGTAGAAACATAGGACAGGTTTGAAGCTGCCCATTTTTCTTCCAGTTTGGCTCAGATCCTTTCCTTCACTTTCATGGAGGCTATAAAAAATATTGTTGGGGGACTTATCTGTCAGCATCAGGAATAAGCGAGAGCCGAGGCATGCTAGTGATTGCAGCTAGATAGATAGCAAGGAAGAAAAGGCAGGGGCCTGCTAAGAGAGAGAACAGCCTGTGGTGTGAAAGTTCTACCAGGCCTAAAGACATCTATCCCAGCCTGCAGCACAGCGAGGCAGACTCGCAGTGGGAAAGAAGCCTCAAACATCTCCACAGCAAAGGGAAAATCAGAGTTGTGACATCTTCCAAAATACATTTTGCTCCCAAAGCATGCTTTGGGTTTGAAAAATAATTCTGTGAAAGTGTTATCTAATTACCCAACATCCCTCTTTGTTTTGTGCCCTGCAGTGATGTCTGTTGCTTACCCCCCTACCCCCCCACCCCCTACACATACTTTGTGTGGGTCTGTATACACACACACACACACACACACACACACACAAATACATACACCTATTTGTACTGGGGTTTCTTAGTAGCAGATCAGCAAGAGTCTCTTCAGTTGGCCATATGTCAAATGCCAGAGATACAAGAGGCTGAGAAAAGAGTGGAGTCCTAAGACCTGAGTTTGATTATTGTCTCTGATACTTAATAGCTGTGTGACCCTGGGCAAGTCACATACTCTAGTTTCTTCATCTATAAAATAGGCATAATAACCTCTTTGTGCTTCAGTTTTCTCATCTATAAAATAGGGATAATAACAGTGCCTACCTCCCAGGTTATTGTAAGTGTCAAATGATTTAACCTATATAAAATACTTTGCAAACCTTAAAGTGCTATATAGATATTAGCTATTATCATTATTTATTGTCATATATTATTTATTGTCATAGGCTAATAAATTTAAAGCTTATTTTACAGATGAGGAACTTGAAATCCAAAGGTATTAAGTGACCTAATAATAACTAGCATTTACATAAGTGCTCTAAGGTTTGCAAAGAACTTTAAAAATAGTATCTCACTTTATCATCACTGGCAACTCTGGGTGGTAGATACTATTATTATCCCCATTTTATAGAAAAGGAAAGAGTCAGAGTGACTTGTTCATGGTGGCATAGCTAGTGTTTGAGGTTAGATTTGAACCCAGGTCTTCCTGACTCCAGGTCTAATACTCTATCCTTGTTCAGTCATTCAGTCCACATCCAGCTCTTCATGACCCTGTGGAGCACCAGGTCCTTCTATCATTTATTGTCTCCTGAAGTCTGTCCAAGCTCATGTTCATTGCTTCCATGACACTCTCTATCTCATCCTCTGCCATCCCCTTCTTTTGTCTTTAATCTTTCCCAATATCAGGGTGTTTTCCAACGAGTCCTGTCTTTTGTGGCGAGTATTTAAGCTTCAGCTTCAGTATTTGACCTTCCAGTGAATAGTCTGAATTAATTTCTTTAAGTATTGATTGATTTGATCTTCTTGCTGTCCAAGGGACTCTCAAAAGTATTCTCCAGCACCACAATACAGAAACATCTATTCTGCAGTGCTCAGCTTTCCTTATAATCCAGCTCTTAGAGCCACACATTGCTACTGGAACAACCATAGCTTTGACTACATGGACCTTTATCAGCAAGGTGATGGCTCTGCTTTTTAGTAGGTTGTCCAGATTTGCCATAGCTTTCCTTCCAAGGCTGCCTCTAATTCCAAGACTGCACGGGTAACAAACAGCAGAGCTAAAAATAGCAATTTTGGTACCTGGTCAAACAGCACAAGCATCCCTTGCTCAACTTTGTTGTTCATGGTTCATCATCATGAATAAAGAATTAAAACAAGTTTATTTGGATAGAGGAGAGGGGCATCCACCTCACAGAGAAGAGACAAAGATGGAAAGGCTTGGAGACCATGTGGTCCAAGCAACTTATTTCAAGCTGAAGAACGTGAGGCTCAGCCTTGGGGAGTAATTTGCATAACATTATAAGCCTAGGTAGAGGTGGAGTTTGAACAAGAACCCAGGTTTCATGACTGTGTCAGACTTCTTTACTTTCTATTACACCTCACTGCCTCTAGGTTTCAAGGAAAAATAACTTACAATCCCATTCTATTTAAAACACTCTACAGAGAAACTGAACACTAAAGACTGTTATTTTAGGCTTGGGTTAGCACCATTCAAATCTTTCTCAGAAAAGATTCACATTCATTGATATTAACTTACCCAGTTATCATGGCAGTCTTTCACATCCCACCCATCAGGTCTGTACTATCTGACCACAGGAATTTAGTTTGCTTCTCAAAAATGGTTCCTTCTTTCTGAGGAAATAGAGGCGCTGAGTCCGTGAGAAGAAAATGCAAATTAAATAATAGGTTCCAGAGGCTCAAAGCATGAGAGTGAGTAAGTAGCATGTTATTGCAGGAAGAGCCCAAGATTTTGAAATCAGGATAGGTGGGTTCAAATGCCCAGTTCTACTACTTTCTACCTTTGTGGCCTTGGGGAAGTGAAGAGGTGTCCCTTCTTTCCAAGGTCAAGGTTAACCCCTCTACATAACCCCTCTACAGGAGTCCACCCCTTTTTACCTTCTCCAGGTATTTGTTTGTAAATATCCTGCATATATTTTGTGTGTTCATAGTCATTTATGTGTTTTCTCCACCATTGGAGTGTGAGCTCTTTGATAGCAAAGATCCTGTTTTTGCCTTTCTTTGTATCCCTAGTGCTTAGCATAATGCCTCATGCATAGTAAACATTTAATAAGTGTATTTTGACAAAAAAAAACAGACCAAATCAAACCCAATGAAAACAAAATCCACAACACTGCCAGGCTAGTTTTAAGAAACACAATATTAAAAAGCCAAATATTAGATTGCCCCTTTTCTCTTGAGTCCACTTCTACTATGTTTCATATGTATTCCCTTGGGCTTTGAATTCCATCATACCTCTGCCTTATTTTCTATAGCCAGCTCCTCACTATACCTCATTTTTCATAGCCAGTTGGTTGACAAATTGAGTTATTTCTGTCTTCCCATCTCTTACATAACAGTCCATTCTCTACATTCATATAGCTACCACTTTTATTAAGGCTATCATCACTTTTTACCTGGACAATTTCAACAGATTTCTAATTGGCTTCCCTATCTCAAGCCTTCCCACTCCCCCAACTCTAGTTTTCCAACCAGGTAATGTGATTTTTCTAAAGTCTAGATCCTACTATAGTAGATCCTACTATGTCACCTTTCTACTCAGTAAAGTCACATGGCTCACTATTACCTTTGAGGTTGAATATAAATTTCTGTTTGGAATTTAAAGCTCTTTATAACTTGGGTTCTTCCTAACTCTCCAGTTTACTTACACATTATTCCCCACACACTCACTCTACAATCCAACCATACTGCTCTGCTTAGCATTCCCCACAAATAATGCTTCATCTCTTCTCCATGGCTGTCCCCTCATGATTACAATATGCTCCTTTCTCACCTACCCCTCTTAGAATCTCTGGCATTCTTCAGCTCAGATGTCACCTTTTTCAGGAAGTTCCCTGGCCCCCTCAGGTGCTTATGTGTTCCTGTACAAGATTACCTTCAACTCAAGTCAAGTCAAGAAGCATTTATTAAGCCTACACAATACCTGGCACATAAGAGATGCTTAATAAATGCTTGATTAATTGGACCTGGTTGATTAGCCCTTCTTGGAGCTCAATTTCTTCACTGTCTGTCTCCTTTTCTCTTATTTGTTAGGAATTCTAACTTCCCTATGGGCAAGAAGTAGTTGTGATGTTTTATCTTTTCATTTTCTGGGCCATTCTCTGGAGCTATTTAAGAGACCAGAGGATCACTTGGCTTTCGTACTAGGTGGAATGGGATGGCTTTCCATCAGTCTGTCTATATTAGTATTCTACCATGAATTTTTTTAGGACACCAAGATTTTATATCAAGACTTCCCTAGGTAGAATTCTTGGCAAGTTGAGTATGAAGCTGAATGTTACACTGTTGTTTGTTGTTCTCCAAATTTCTTTAGTTTGAGGTCATGGATAGGTGGTAAGTCTCCTCTTTGAAATGAGGTGTAGATTTAGGATGGGTAATACATAGGAAGAGATGGAATGACAGAAGATTATGGTCAGATAGGAGAATGTCAAAGTTTTTAATTAAGGAAATGGAGTACTTTTGGGTAATGGAGAGACCCAGTGTGTAGCTATACTTTTATGGCTATGGTGGAATGGAGAGCAAGTAATGGGATTTAAAAAGAGCGAGAATTGGGAAGTTAAAGAGTTTGAGGGAGGATCAATGTTGAAGTTTTCTAGTATAGAGGCAATATTTGAGGAGAATAAAACAGTGATGCAGATGCTGAGAAATATGTGATAGTGTGCTATATGTACCAATATGTAGTCTATGTACGTGGGATAGTTTATGTGTTATTAATCTATGTATAACTTGGTGGATGTTGTATAACATGTATAGTACCTAAAGATTATACACATGTATCAGGTATTTTGTAGAGACTGCAATTTTTTAAACTGCAGTAGGTGTGGTACTGCCCAGAATGCTTGAAGTAGAAGATGAAAGCTCAAAGAAAGACATTGCAAGGGATTCCAGGGTAAAGTGCAGTAGGGCAGGACAGAAGAGTTCTGCTTGAATGATACAAGCAGCAAGCCAAAACCAGGAAGAACTCTTAAGCTGGTGGATACTGGCTAAGCAACAGAGCAGGAGTGATAGAACCTACCTAGCTTCTAGACTAAGCAGAATAAGGACAGGAGGAAATCTCAACATGGTTTTCCCTAAAGACTGTCCCAGCTCAACCCAGCATTGCAGGAATTTTGTTATTGAAATTGTAGATATGTTCCATGCTATTATACTATTCTGTTCAAATCCCAATCACATTCTACCTTTTTTTTGGGGGGGGCCCCGAAACTGATTTTGTCACTGTATGGACTTCCTGGTAAGGGAACTCCTTGTACTAAACCATGAGGCTTCTATTCCACCTTTTATCCCTACCATTTCCCTTTTAGACACTTGGACTCCATCCTGGGAACTTCACGAAATCCTGATAGGTGAGCGTTTGTGTTATCTTTACTAGAAGTAAGTCTCCATCTCACTTCTCAGCTTCCTCCAAACCACGCTTCCATGCACCATACCCCCTTTCAACACCTCCTTTATTTGCTGTCTTCTTTCAATAGAATATAAGCTCCTTGAGGGCAAGGACTATTTTGCTTACTTGTATTTGTGTCCCTAGTGTTTTGCATAGGGGGCAGGTAGGTGGCACAGTAAATAGAGTGCCCATCCTTGAGTCTGGAACCACTCCAGTATCTTTACCAAGAAAACCTTAAATGGAGTCATAAAGAATCAGACAGGACTGAAAAACAACTCAACAACAACAAAGACAAAAACATTTTGCACAGTGTCCAACATACAGTAATTGCTTAATAAATGCTCTAGCTAGCTCATAGATCAACAACAATTTTATAACTTATAGTCTTGAGAGACTTGCCTAGGAGCACTCAAAAGTTAAATAACTTGTCCGGAGTCACACAGCTAGTATATTTTAGAGTTGGTACTTGAACCTAGTTTTTCCTTATCTACTATCTTATACTTCACAATAATATTCTTGTCTACATCCTAATAAATATATTTATATTCAAAATATATATTTGTTGTCCTTTTGGAAACTTTTGTGAACCAACTTAAATTCCCTGAGAAGCAAGCCAAATTCCAATGTTTCTGGTTTTATCTGGCAGGTACAGGAACTATAATATTATTACTGATATATCTCTAAGATTATACCTAGTATGTGTCTCGTCAGTCTACCTACAGGTGCCAAAGGTAAAGCAAGAATCATAATTCTAGAGCTAGAAAGGACTTCAAAGGGCATCTGGTCCAACTTCCTCATTTTTCAGGTGAGGAAACTGAAGCCCAGGGAGGAGAAGAGACTGGTCATAGTTTGTAAGCATCAGAAATAGGATTCAAGGGGCAGCTAGGTGGTGCAGTGGATAGAGCACTGGCCCAGGATTCAGGAGGACCTGAGTTCAAATCCTGGCCTCAGACACATAACACTTACGAGCTGTGTGACAGTGGGCAAGTCACTTAACCCCATTGCCTAGCAAAAAAAAAAAGAAAGAAAGAAATAGGATTCAAACCCAAGTATTTTGGAAAGAGAAAGGCAGGTTTGGAGCATATTAGGAAACCACTTTTCCTGGAGAAGGTTCATGTAAAGAAATAGTGGGACATAAGACTGGAAAAGTAGATAGGGGTTGAAATGTGGAAGACCTTGAATGCCCTCAGGAGCCTGGATATGATCCTGTAGGTAGCCATTGAAGGGTTGGGATTTTTTTTTTTGGTTTGCTTTTTTGTAGGGGTCAGACAAGGGGCATGATGACAGTAGATCTTCAGTGGATTCGTCCTGTGAAAATACTGATAAAAAGCATTCTACATAGCGCTCTTTGCAAATATGAAAGTGCTCTGGGCAGCATATAAATGTTGGGCAATAATACATAGCAGTGACACAAAGCTGGTTATTTGTATGCACCTCAAATGCTTATCTGCAGCGTCACCCTGTTGGAAAACCCATATATTCAATGGCAGCTGATTGCATAAGAAGAAAAATGCCTTTTGCAAGGCCCATAGTATTTTTCAGGTAGTTTCTGTTTGCATTTTGTGCTCCAGTGATCGTGCAGCCTTTTTATTATCATCCTAGCCTTTCTGGCTTCAGTGGCAATCCATCTCCCAAATGGACCTACTTCTGCTGCTCCAATTTCTAAGACGTCTTAAGCATGGGAACAGTTCGATAAGGTAACCCAGGGTGAAGGCAACTTCAAGGCCACCTGCTGCATGTCTACCACATCCTTGGGAGTTTTATCTTCTACCCACTTCTATCTGGCTCAATGAATGAGCAACCAGACCACATTGCTCTATATTCACCTAGCCCCAAGGTACAGGGGAGTGAGATTCAGGGCTAGTTTTCATGTGAGTTGTATGTCCACACTTCAATGTACATCTGAAAATTCAGAGAACCTGAGTTACAATGACATTTGAGTAATCTGAGAGTAACAAAAAGAATATTCAGGACTGATCACTAGGAGGTTGGCAGAATTTATTTTCATCTTTCTCAATTCTTCCCTGCCCCTTCCCTTATCTAATTCAGGCACTTAATGTGCCTTTATCCCTTTAAAGTTCCCTTTATAACGTCATCAGATCATAGATTTAAAGTAAACTTTTGGACTATAAAGTCCAACCCTTTCATTTTACAAATGAGGAAGCAGAGTCAGAAAGAAATTAGATAATTTGCCCAGGTTAACACAAGTAGTAAGTGAAGCAGAATCTTAACTCACATCTTCTTGGCTATAAGGTCAGTTTTTCATTCTCTATTCCATGCTGACCCATCAAAACCTCAAGGTATTTTGTCTTCTTTGATTCTATCCTTCCTTCTCTTCTATATTAAAAAAAAGCTATTAAGAATCTAATTGATGTGAATTTCTCCCTGGTAGATTTGCATTTTGGGCTCAATCACTAATTGTGGAATGGAAAGCTTTGACTCAGTTTCCTCACCTATAAAATGAGTGGGTTGGGTCAGATGGCTTCTGAGGCTCCTTACAGCTCTAAATGTATGATCTTTCAGCCATAACAATTTTTAAAAATCTTCCTATGATTCAATGACCCTTTACAAAGGCATTTCAGACATCAGGAAACATGCTGGGGAGCCATCTTTTGGATAGGAGGGACTTAATTACTTCTAAAATAGTATCTGTTACACAGCCTCTTCTATGTAACCTGTGCCTCAGAAGTGATGCTTTAGGTTTATTCATATGGCTTTATAAGTTCACTGAGTTCAATCTTGGGAGCTTCTCAACAACCATACAACTTTTGACTTGGGGCCTCACCCAGGGTTTCCCTGGAGAACATCATGATTTATTTCATTCCATCAAGGTATATTCCTTTCCCTTTCAGTCAGAGGCTACTAGGTGATGTGGTGGATAGAGTAGGGGATTTAGAGTCAGACACTTCCTAGCTGTGTGACACCAGGTAAGTCACTTCTTCTCTTTTTGCCTCAGTTTCCTCAACTATAAATTGGAGATATTAATTACATATACCTTATAGGGCGGGTATGTGGATGAAATGAGATAATATTTGTAAAGTGCTTAGCACAGTGCCTGGCACACACTGGACACTTAATAAATGCTTATTTCCCCTTTCCCCTTTTTGTTATCAGTGACAAGCTAACGAAGCACAGAAGATGGGAAAATTTCATTACACACCACAAAGAATAACAAAAGGACTTATACTTAATGGCATAGGGCATGAGTGGGGAACCTGTGGCCTTGAGGGCAAACGTGGCCCTCTAGGTCCTCTAGTGCGGCCCTTTGATGGAATCCAAACTTCACAGATCAAAGGGCCACACTTGAGGACCTAGAAGGCTGCATGTGCCCTCAAAGCTGCAGGTTCCCTACCCTTGCATAAGGGATTAAGACAATTGACTCTTTTGATGATCCCCATGTTCCCCAAGAGAGGCAGCTAGATGTCTCAGTGGAAAGAGAGCTGAGCTTGGAATCAGAAAGCCCTGAGTTCAAATCTGACCTCAGTCACTAGCTGTGTGACCCTGGGCAAGTCTCTTAACCTTTGTTTGCCTTAATCCGCTGGAGAAAGAAATGGCAAACCACTCCAATATTGTTGCCAAGAAAACCCCATAGACAATATTGGTATGCTATGATCTATGGGGTCATGAAGAATTGGACACATATGAACAACAACAACAACAATATTCCCTAAGAACCTATGTAGACACTGTAAACGTATAGTCCCAATCTGGGTTCCCCCTCTCCCCAAGCAGGAAGAAAAGAACCTGTGGTAACTAGAACATTTAGCAAGTCTCCTCTCTGGATGCCTTTGAAGCCTACATGGTCTTCATGACTCACAGTACCAGTGAAGGCAAGGCCAAGTTTTGTTCCTCTACATCATGCTTCTCAGTTCTACCTCCTTTAGCTTCTCATCATGGTCCAGGAATTGTTGTCACTCACTACTTCAGTTCAACCAGCATCCACCAATGTCATGGCATGGAAACCCTGCCACTCTGCTGGCCCTGCTGTGGTTGTCCATCCCCAAAGCTGGCATCTGATGTCTGCAAATAGAGTTGCTGACATTTGAGTGAGTACTACCAATCTTTTCAAATGATTCTGCCCAGATCAAACTGCCCCAAGAGTTGTAAATACATTTCTACATTTATTATTAGTCTTATAGACCCATCTACAGGAAAGAAGGAAAAAAAAAGAAAATTGTTTCTCAGTCAGTTAACAAGACTCTGACACTCTCTCTTGAAGGTCCCAGGACTTTATTCCTAAACCAGTTAAGGCAACGCAATTCCATTCACTTCTTCCCTGTTTCACAATGTTAGTGGTATGTAGCACAACAGCCCTCCTGTGACCTCTTGCTAAGTCCTATTGGGGATAGACACTCATATCCCTTTCATGTCTCTTTCCAACTCCCAGCATCCTCCCAGTTGATTAGTGCCAGGATATGTGAATTGCCTATAGGCACCATTAAACCTCAAGAAGCCACTAGAAACCCAGGAAGGAGAGGGGCAATGCTGGCCATTGCCAGGCATCATGTCATCATAAAAAAAGGCCCTTATTCTTATTTCTCTTATTTTCTATAAGCTTTAGATAGCTACCTTTACCTGAATATGCAATTCTGGACTTGCACAGAGTAAAGAAGTTTCCAGGAAAATTCCTCTACATACAGGAGAACATTGAATATTCTCACTATTGTAATTTTTGGGTCAACTATGAACACAGTCTAAATAAAGTCAAGGTCATTAATTCTTAATTAGAGTTAGAGAAATTGACCATTTAGTTGTAAATCACTTTAGGGATAAAACTCCCCTACCATTAGAGGACATTTGGTTCTGAAAACATTCCATTAGGGGTTACTTACTGTGAAGTCAGAGTAGGGTTACCCCCTTTTCTTTCAGCACTGGCTGATTGTGAGTAGATAGTCTAAAAAAGGGTAGCAAGGCACTGGCTTGCAGTAAAGAAAGAGATTTGTTATTGGTTAAAATAAGGTCATTTTGGATAACTTTTCTGAGGTAATTGGGGTTAAATGACTTGCCCAGGGTCATATAGCTAGTACATGTCTGAGGCCAAATTTGAACTCAGGTCCTCCTGACTTCAGGACCTGTACTCTATCCACTGCTCCACCTAACTACCCCATTTTGGACAATTTTGTGAGTGATGCCATCCCACCCAAATTGCCTACTTTTAGCTCAGTGACCTGATATAAGTGAGAAAGATCATTGGTATAGGCTGAAATGCCTGGGACCAAGAACATTTCTGAAATAAAAAATAAATAAATAAAAATATATCAGATAGCCAGAGAAATGCTCCTTTTTCTTTGCTATTAAGGCATGGTACAAAACCTCAGTGTGTGAGCTGATACAGTCATACTGATTCTTCTGGGTGTAGGTGCGCCTCAGGACTTTATTCCAAACCCTTTCTTTTCTCCATACATACTCATTCTTGGTGATCTTTTCAGCTCCACAGATTCTCCTCTCATCCATATGCAGATGTCTCCTGAATCTACAAATCCATCCATCATGCCATGATCTCTCTTCTGAACTCCACTCCTCCATCCCCAATTGCTTCCTGGACATCTCTACCTAGATGTCTCATTGGCATCTCAAATTCAATGTTTCCAAAATAGGACTCATTAAATTTTCTTCTAAACTGTTTCTTCCTTGCAACTTCTCTATTTCAGTCAAGGGCACCAACATTCTTTTAGTCACTGAAGTCAGTAATCTAGGAATCATCTTTAACTGCACTTGCCCTCACTCCCATACCCATATCCAAGTTACTAAATCCTGTTGGATTCTATGACTTTGATATCTCTCACATTTACCATATCTTTCCTACTTATACAATGATTACCCTAGTTCAGGACTTCATCACCTTTCCTTGGACTATTGAAGTAGCCTACTAATTGGTCCCCTTATATCAGTTCTCTTTAATCTTCAATCTATCCTCCACAGATTTGGCAAGTTGATCCTGTAGCGCAGATCTAACCACATCAATTTTTGAGCAATAGATTGTTCAAGAAGTTTCAGTAGCTCCTCATTGTCTTTAAGGTAAAATGCAGGTTCCTTTGTTTGGTCAGTCAGTCAATAAACATTTATTAAGTGCCTACTATTTGTCAGGTTGGTTGCTTGTTGTCTTTCATTCTTGAAGAAGAACAAAATGATATCACTATGTTGGAGTCAAAATATTGTGTGTCCAACTGCGGCTGATCAGACCAGTATGAGCTCTGAAAGCTCTGTCACACATCAGGCACAAATATTTGTCAGGCACTATGCTTAGTGATGGAGATACAAAGAAAGGCAAAAGACAATCCTTACCCTTAAGAAGCTTATAGTCTAATGGAAGAAGATAAGAGAAGATAACACACCAAAGGGATCTAAAAGGAACCTTTCATGGGAGTGGGAAGACATGATGGAGAAGTTTAGAGAAGTGCAACCCAATGGGAAATGAAGAAATGGTTAGCCAGGACATCCTCCTTAAATGGAAATTCTGTGGAGGAGATCTCCAGTCTTCCCCCTCCAGTCATGGGGAAGGAGGTGCCTTGAAATTATTTAACAGAATAAAAAATGGATAAGTCAGATTTCCAGATAGGTAGAGTTTATTTAAAAGGTAACTGAATGCATATCAAAGCACACTTTTTTTAAACTTCCTTCCTTCCTTCATTCCTTTTTTCTTTTTCTTTCTTTCTTTCTTTCTTTCTTTCTTTCTTTCTTTCTTTCT
>NW_020954610.1:55144256-55195653 GCF_900497805.2 Vombatus ursinus
TTTCTTTCTTTCTTTCTTTCTTTCTTTCTTTCTTCCTTCCTTCCTTTTTCTTTCTTTTTTTGGGTCTGTTTTCTTTTACAACGTGGCTAATATGAAAATATGTTTTGGATGACTTCACTTGTATATTCGATATCCGATTGCTTGCCATCTCAATGAGGGAGGAGGTACAAGAGAGAGGGAGAGAATGGAACTCAAAATTGAAAAAAAATGAACATTAATTTTTTCACGTATAATTGGGAAATATTTAGTGAAATAAATAAAAATATATTGAAAAGAGGCAACTAGGTGGCACAGTGGAGAATAATGGGCTCAAGAGGGTTAGAATTCAAATCCTTCCTTAGATACATACCAGTGGGGTAACACCAGGAAAGTGCTTAACCTCCCAGGTGTTCAGTTTTCATATTTGCAAAATGTGGAACCACATGGAAAATCCCTTTTAGTTCTCAATTTACAATAGTATATAAAAGAACTTACTTAGCATTTCTGCTTATTGGGAGGAAGACAGCGTTTATTCACCTTTGGGCCCAATCCAGCACACTGTGTTAGACCTAAGGTAGACCTGACTCCAAATCAGTGCAACTGGAGACCATCACCCTGCAGCCCAGCATTTATTATTTAGGGGCAGGGTATTGATTTAGAGCAGGTAAAGATCATAGCTGAGGAAGCATGGATGTAATATATTTTTAAAGGCTGTTGCTTATTCAATGCTTCATTTCTTAAATTTATAGTTTCCCTTCCCCACACTTCTCTATTTCACTCTGCCTTTATTCTCTACCCCACATATGGATCTTTCATCAGCTTTGTCTCACGGTCTCTACTTTGATTGTCTCAGGGATACAAATTGATCTTTTGGCAGGCAAAACATTCCAGCTGTGTCTGCATATCTATACACACACAAAAACACACACACACACACACACACACACACACATGCACACGTCTCACTGAATTCAGTTGACAAAAAGTTTGAATTTTTAAAAGCCAACCTTTATTTTTGTAATAGGGGACCGGCCAATGAAGGTCCAGTCTTGGGAGCATGCACATTTGCTGAGCCTGCTTGTGGAAGTTCATGGTGATGTGGATTGGAAAGACTCATCTCCCTAATTCAGAGGATGCACAAGTATTCTGTAACTATTGGCCTTTTGGTTGGCTGCTGAGCTAGAATTGAGCATGCACGTAAAAGACACTAACAGGATGATTTGATCTCTCTCTTTGCTGGTGGCAATCTAGAGAAGACATGATATAAGTCTCTGGATAAGGAGAAAGGCCTAGGGCTTCCCTCTCCCCCCAACAGGGGCCATCATTGGCCCATGAATACATGACTCTGATGTTTATTTTATCCTTGCTGTGTCTATTCTTTCCTGTTCCTAGTCAATAGAGGAACGGAAACACAATGCAAGGCTTTGTGAGACTTGAAAGGTTGAAGAAGTAGAAGGCAGGATTGGAATCTATACTAGAGTCTGCTGGCAGCCAAACCTGGATCACCATGTATCCCTAAAGAGAAGCCTTTTTGACCCAAGCTGACTGTGGATTGACTATATGACATCATGTCCTGAAAGTAAAGAAATGATTCTATCCACTGACTATGCTTCATTTGGAAGTGAATTTGATGAGGCAAATGCTTTGTAGAAACTAAGTTTGACCCCATCCTTCTTAGAGACTGAGGTGGCACAGGGAAGACTGTGTTTCTCAGTTTCAGAGTAGTGTTTTTATATCTATGTCATTTCTCTATCTTCTTAGTAAATATTTCTTTATGAAAGCTAATTGATGTTAACTGGTTACATTGATTGTGGGGTGCAAATCAATGGTATCAGTTATATTGAGGAGATATGGTACTGACAATCAATATTGGAGGAAAATATCAACATGGAATCTAGACCTGTCAGCCCTAGAAATACATCTCAGTTCTTTTTTGGAGTATCCCTAGAGCTGTAGGTAACTGATCTCTGGGAATCCAACTTGTCAATAGGAGCCTGAGTTGGAATAAGGACCTCCAGAGTTTTTAATGGTAAAAAATTTAATTTTTTTCAACTAAGCATTTATTTTTTTCCCCTCTTACCCCTCTCACCACTGAGAAAGAAAAAAAAAAAGAAAATCAATCCATTGTAACCAATCAGAAAGGAATACACGCATCTGTAGGGACTCCCTATGCAAATCAGATTTAGCGGATGACCTAGTAGACAAATCCTAAGGCATTGTCTGACATATTCATTGAATTCCCCAGCCAAATTTGAACTCAAGTCTTCCTGACTCCACTTACTTAGTAAGTACAAGCCATTTGCTTAGTAAATTCTTGATAAATGTTTAGAAACCATCATTCTATACAGGGTATTCCTGAGAATTAGTAATGTCCAAATCTGAGGTCTGAGGCAAGAAGGCATTGAATCAGACCTAGCTTGTCTGAGGGACAGGGGCAGTGTGGTACAATGGGAAGAGCACTGGATTTTGCATCTATTGACCTGGTTCTGAATCCTGGCTTTGACACTTATTCTCAGGGTGACCTTGGGCAAATCACCTAATGTTGGTCTTCAGTTCTTCATCTATAAAATAAAGGCAATTTGTCCAGCTGATCACTGAGGTGCCTTTCAGTTTTAATTCTATGTTACAATGAATGATTCATCTAATACATGGGTTGTTGGTCATTAGAAACAGGTATCTGAGAGAGGCTGTAGAATCAGAGAATAGGATCATTGAATTTCAAAGCTAGAAGGGACCTCAGAGATCACTTGGTCCAACCCCCTCATTTTGGAAGGAAGAAGAGGAAATTGAAATCCACTGCAATAAATTCAGTCTATAGAAGAAAGTTTGAATTCAATAAAGCTTTTAGAGGTCTGTCAGAACCAAAGCTCTTGTTTGCCGCCGGTTTCTTTCAACTGTTGAACACTTGGGAGAGGTCTGCAGTCTGAAAGATCTCTGGGAACTTGGTGAAAAACAGCAGGTGCCTCATCCCACCCTAACTCAACCTGTCTCAGTCTTCTTTCCCCACACCAGGGAGTAGGCATCACTCCAAGTTCTCACAGCTGCTCCTGTCTGCCAGCCACTTCTTCTAACCTTTTCCCCATCTGGTTTTTGATTTGGAAAAATCATTTCCCGATGTATGCTGGGCTCCCAATGTTTCTTTCTCTTTCTCCCCAGATACTGTACTCCCAGATATCATACTAAATTACAGTGATTCATTATTCCTATTAAAACTAACAATATCCTCAAATTGCCCAGAAAACCAAACAATTGCAAACAGTAAATTCAAACAGTAAACCATGGCCGCACATTGGGTAAATGTTATTTCCCTGAACAAGAAAAGCTTTTGGCAAAGTGCTTAACTTGAATACAACAAAAGGCAATTTAATTTAGTAATACAACTGGATGAAAAATGGAGACCTCGGGTTTAATAAGAAGGGGGAAAGAGACAAGCATATATCATCCAAAAGGATAATTATGAGAAACTATTTTGTATGATCCAGCTAAATCAAAGCTTTCAATGCTTTCTTACTCCTGTCAAAGGAGGGAGATTTAGGACCTTAAAAATGGGAATTTTGCAGACTTCACTGCCAGGAAAAAATGATTTGTCTCTTGATAAATTGCTATTGGGCTTTATACTTGGGGGGGAAAGTACGCTTACATTGAAATAAATGCCAGAGGATGGCTAGAGAATTTATATTATTTGCTCATATCTGTCATTGGATTGGTGGAAAAGCGACAGTCATATTAAAAATATCTCCTACCTTGCTGTTGGAATGCCACAGATGGGAGTTGACAGCATGACATGAATGGGGTGCAGGCAGGCATATCCATATGACTAAGGAAGTCCAGTACTGGGCAATTATTTTCTTTTCTTCCTTTCTTACCTTCCACCTCCAATATAGACCTCTATCAATCTCTCTGAGTGCTATGGTTGAACCAGTTGTCCTCCTGTTTAATGGGCTGCTGTGACCATTCAAGCCAACTTTGCCCTCCGACACAGACAGAAAAAAAATTAAAAAGGGGAAAATAGCATGATTTCTAACACAGCAAATTCAGAAGTTGTGATACTCAGAACTCAGATTGGGACTGGAAGGAACTTAACCTTTGCTAAACAGATGAATAGTGTAAACCAAACCACATGGGACACTTTCAGTTTACTGAAAAGAACTGCTATTATTAAGAAAATGAGCATGTTAGGTTTTTGGTTGTAAATCAAAGAATGTTAATAATGGTGGAAGGGACCTCGGACATTGTAGAACATCTAATCCAGTAGTTTCCAATTTATTGGTCACAGACGTTCAGGGACCAAAGAGTTATAGCAAAAAATCATGAGATCATAGATGTAGAGCAAGATGGGATCCTAGGACCCCGCCAATGAAACCTTCTCATTTTACATACGAGGAAGGTTGGGTCAAGGAATTTTAGTGACTTGCTCAAGGAAACATAGATACTACCTGTCACCTATTTGCATACTAAGCAGTGTTGTTTTGATCATTATTTGTCAAAAAATGCTAGTAGTCCAAATACATAACATGTGAAATACCTATATGTATTACTTTTTTTATAAGTAGGTTGTTTCCTATGATATGGTATCCCATCTCTCACCTCCATACCTTAGCACATGTGGGTCCCTTTTTGTAGAATGCATATTCTCTTTACCTACACTTTTAAAAATCCCTAACTTTCTTAAAAGTATAGCTTAGTTGCCATTTTCTACGTGAGGCCTTTCTACCTCTCCTAGGAGTTGCCTCTCTCTCCTATTCTCCCTCTAGAAAATTGCTTTGTATATAATTAGAATGAACTTATTTGTACACATATTATAGTCCTCCAGCAGCATATTAGTTCCTTGAGGTCAGGGACTATTTTGGTTTTGTCTTCATATACTTTGTATAGTTGTTACTGTTTAGTCATATCTGACTCTTCATGAGCCTATTTTGGGTTTTCTTGGCAAAGATACTGGAGTGGCTTGCCATTTCCTTCTCCAGTTCATTTTATAGATGAGGAAACTGAGGAAGACAGGGTTAAATGACTTGCCCAGGGTTACATAGCTATTAAGTGTTTGAGGCTGGATTTAAACTCAAGTCTTCCTGACCCCAGGCCCGGCACTCTCTGTACTTGGGCATTTAGTTGCCTTATGCATATTATAGTCCTCTAGCAGAATATTATTTCCTTGAAGGTAGGGAGTGTTTTGGTTTTGTCCTTATATACTCAATGCCTAACAAACTCTTTGTTTTTTTTTCCCCCCACATAGTAAGTGCTAAATTAACTAAATATGAACTAATTAAAATGTTACCAACTATTAAGCATTTATTCCAAGGAAGTAAAAAACAGAAACAGAGGTCTAATATGCACCAAAAACAGTCAGAGTAGTAATTCTCATATTAGAAAAAAATGGAAGAAAGAACGTAAGGCCTGCCAGTTGGGGGACATCTGAATAAATTATCATATATTAATATAATGGATTGTTATTGTACAATATGAAGAATTAAAAAACATGGGAGTTTTTATATGTATTGAGGTAGCATGAAATTAGCAGAACCCAAGAAATATGCACAATTATGGTAAGAATAAAATTGAAAAGATCATTAAAAGGAAGCTGAACTCTGAGTAACTGAAAAAAGTAGCCATAGTCCCAATAACGAAACATAGCCCTTTGTTCTAGGCAGATAGGTTGCTGCTGCTGTTTGTCCTCCATTCTCAAAGAGGACCATGATATCAGAGAGGTGATGCCATGACATGCAAATGAATTGGATTTAAGTGGAAGAACGCTGTGCAAAATCACTAGCCTCACTTTCTCCTCCAGAGCCACCTAAGTCCAGTGGCCAGATATGAATCAGGACAACTGGAGATGGCCCTGGATGCAGTGGGAGACCTTGGTCTTTTCAAATTAAGGTCTTTAACAGTTCTCAGTTTGACTGAGGCAGCACCCATTCAATGGTTAAGGATTAATTGGCAGATAGATAGGGACTACTAGAGAAGAATATTGTTTGCATTGTCAAATATAGTCATCGTATTGAATTTTTTGTTTAATTGTTTTTCATTGTTACAAAGAAGTGATCAATTTTGAGAAGAAAGAGTGAAAGATTTTTTTAAAAAAATGATTGTTATCTAAAAACAAAAGGCATTAATACAATTATTTTGAAATTATATGCATCCTTGTATGTGTTTATGTAATACCGAGTTTAATAGCTCCCACCATGGAGATTATGGTTTCTGTTTCTATATTTTTAAGAGAGATTAGAATTTCATTTAATTGGATTTTTTTCTTTTGGTGAGGCAATTGGGGTTAAGTGATTTGCCCATAGTCACACAGCTAGTGAGTGTTATGCGTCTGAGGCCAGATTTGAACTCATGTCCTCCTGATTCCAGGGTTGGTATTCTATCCACTGTGCCACCTAGCTGCCCCTAATTAGATTTTTTTATCATCACATCAAAGTCAACTTATACCCACACCCTCTGTCTATCTATACCCCTTCCAAATGTCATAATAACAATACAGTGCTCAAGAGTTACAAGTGTCATATCCCCTTGTAGGGATGTAAACAGTTTGCCCTTATTAATAACATGTTGTTTTTTAATTTCCTGTTCACCTTTTTATGCCTCTCTTAAGTCTTTTATTTGAAGATCTAATTTTCTGTTGACCTCTGGTCTTTTCATCAGGAAGGTTTGGAAGTCCCCTGTTTCACTGAATGTCCATCTCCTCCCCTGAAAAATTGTGCTCAGTTTTGCTGGGTAGTTGATCCTTGATTGTAATCCAAGCTCCTTTGCCTTACAGAATATCATATTCCAAACCCTCTGATCATTTAATGTAGAAGCTTCAAGTTCCTGCATAATTCTGACTGTGGTTCCATGACATTTAAATTGTTTCTTTCTGGCTGTTTGCAGTATTTTCTCTTTGACCTGGTAATTTTGGAATTTGCTACAATATTCCTTGGTGTTTTCAATTTGGGATCTCTTTCAGGAGGTGATTGGTGGATTCTTTTGATGACTATCTTACCCTCTGGTTCTAGGACCTCAGGGGAGTTTTTCTTGATGATTTCCTGAAAGATGCTGCCCAGGATCTTTTTTTTTTTCATCATGGTTTTCAGGTAAACCAATAATTTTTAAATTGTCTCTCCTGCATCTATTTTCTAGGTCAGTTGTTTTACCAATGAGGTATTTTATGTTTTCTTCTATTTTTTCATTCTTTTGTTTCTGTTTGACTGATTCTTGATCTCTCATAGAGTCATTCATTAGCTTCTACTTGCCCAATTCTAATTTTTAACAAATTGTTTTCTTATATTAGATTTTGTACCTCCTTTTCAATTTGACCCATTTCACATTTTAAGGAGTTCTTCTCTTCAGTGAGTTTTTGTGCCTCCTTTTTTTTTTCCATTTGGCCAGTTGTATTTTTTAAGGACTTATTTTCTACAGCTAATTTTTATCCTTCCTTTTCCAAGCTTTTGACTCTTTCTTGCATACCTCTCATTTCTTTTCCAAATTTTTCTTTCACTTCTCTTATTTGACTTTTAATATCCTTCTTGAGCTCTTCCAAGAAGGCTCTTTGGGCTTGAGACCAGTTCATATTCTCCTTTGAGGTTTTGGATGTAGATATATTGACAATGTTGTCCTTTTCTGAATTTGTGCCTTGATCTTTCCTGTCCCCATAATGAGAATCTGTGGTCATTGTCCTTTTCTGCTTTTTGCTCATGGTCTTTACCTATTTCTTGACTTTTATAAAAAGTTGAGCTCTCCTGCCGGAGTACAGGAGGCACTAACCCAAGCTTCTTGTGATGGGAGCCCAGGACCTGGTCACTGGCTTTGTGTGCTGGGGCCTCAGGCGCTGACAGTTGGAGGCTATAGGGTTCTGGCAGCTTACCTGGTGCTGGGCTAGGGTCAGCAACACTGGAGCTCTCGGGTTGGGCATGGGGAATCCGGACCCTGGGGGAAACATCTGCTCACCAGGGCCTTGCACTCAAATGTTTGGCTGCTGAAGGATGTCTGTCAGCCTGGAGCTTTGCCTCCTGAAGTTGTGCTTCTCAGAGTTGTGCTGAAGCCCCAGGAGATTTGGCTGCTGAAGAAAACCATCACATGTGGTGATTTTCCAGGCTGGTGTCTACCAGTTCCACTGCCCGTACTGAGGCACTTGGAGGGGTCCTGGTGTTGGTGCTTACCTGATCCACCATCCTGGGGCTCAGGATCTTTCCCTGGTAAGCTGAGGTGGGGCTTGCTGGGATGCCTCCTATCCTGTACTGCTCCCCCTCATCCAGAGTGAGAGGGGCCTTTCTCATTAATCTCTCAAGCTTCCTGGGCTACAAGACTGCTGCACCTTTCAACTGGCTTAGCTATTCCAGGGTTTTTCCTGGGGTGATATTTTCTGGGCTTTCAGAGATCAATAAGGGAGGGTGAGAGCAACTTACTTAAGCTCCACCATCTTGGCTCCTGGAAGCAGAAGTCTGAGGGATTAGAATCTCAGAGAGAGGAAACTTAACTCTCATTTGGAGAGAATTAATTATAAGACTCTCAGTTTCTTAAAAGTCTAAGTGAGTTTACTCACATATTTGAGAGAATTTGAAGAAACATTTTGAGAGAACTGCATTTAACTTTTACCATCTGGAGAAGATAGCCTGAAGAGAATTCTTGAAAGACTTTGACTACTATCTTGACGGAACATAATAGTGGGGTTACAGTAACAGTGTTTATGGAGAAACAGTAATTGTATCTGATGCTCAGAAGTGACTTTGGCTGTTGTTTTTCTTGAACTTGATATAATCTTTTGAAATCTTAACATATACTTTGGCATAGTTTTTAAAACGGTTAATAGATTTCATAGCCAGGAACATTGATAAAGCTTATAAAATGAAGATTTGATACTAAGGAGGAAAATTTATGGGAAAAAAGAGTTCCATTTTTTATATAATGGGGTAGGAGCTCAGAGTTAATAAATTAACAATTTTTTTATTTTATTAATTTATAGGGAAATACCAAAACATACTTCTTGATTAACTTTGAATCCCATGTGGGAGAATTAATAACATAATAAGTCAAATAGTAGGATGAAGGGTGAGGGTTTGGTGTGATCATCATTTAGAATAGAACACAGCTTAATTGCCCAGACCCTACTTAGGCTATACAGAAATAAAAAGGTTGCCAAATTCATAATAGCTTTAAGTTATCAGATATTTTATCAATCAATATACTAAGTATATATGTACTATTATATAGAATTCTGCAAAATATTCTGAAATTAAAAAGAGGTTCACATGGCCACATTTCAAGATTAAAATAGGTCCCTAAGATTGGATACAACTTGTTATAGTCTGTCCTTTTATTTACAGAGGACAAAAACAAGGCTAAAAATAATAATGTGATTTGTCCAAGAGATAGCTAAATAGAAAATCTGTCTTACCTGTCTACTAAAGCAGACCTAGAATGACCACAACTTGGCAAGACTTTATTAGCCATTAGTTTGACTTACTGTATGCACTAGAAAGTAATAACTTTGCATTTCTTATTAAATGTTCTTGAATTAAAGTGATTCTTTACTTTATTATGGTGCTTTTATACTTTCAGGGTACTTTCACATTTATCATCTTCCTTTATTGTGACTATGTCTTATTAGGTAGATAAGGCTGATGGTATTTTTAACCTTCTATAGATGAGTCAAGTAGTATCTTATCAGATGACAACATTGGATCTCAGAGTTAGAAGGAAAAGTCAAGACTGGAAGGGCTGAGGAAAAATTAGGAACACAAGGTGGAAGCTGGGCATGAGAATGGATTGGACTTAGGAGAAATCAGTGGTTAAGAAAGCTTCTGAGAGTCAGCTAGACATTGAGGGATCAGAAGTGACCTCATTACTGGGCATATATACTGCAAGGAGATCAAAGAAAAAGGAAAGGACTCATATGTACAAAAATGTTCATTACAACACTTTATTTTTTTCTGTGGCAAAGTATTGGAAATAAAGTAGGTGACTATCAACTGAGAAATGACTCAACAAATTGAAGTATTATAATGAATTATAATGAATATAATGGAATATTATTGAGTGGTAAGAATTGACTAATGTTAATAATTCAGAGAAACTTGAGAAGACTCCAATGAAATGATACAGTGAAATAAATGAACCAGGACAACCATTTATACAGTGACCACAGTAACATAAAGGAAAACAACATTGAAATTCGGCAGATATCTGATTAATACAGCAACTGAGCATGACTTCAGAAGACTGATGGGAAAGCATGTCATCCATAATAATTGGAAGAATTAATAGATTAGAGGTACAAAATGAGACTTTTTAAAAAATAAGTTTTTATTGATTTTTTTTCTATCACCATAGTTATTCCAAGTATATCTCCACCTCCCAGAAAGCAAGCTCATTTGATAAATACTATTTTATAGAGAGGGGAAAAATCAGCACCACTGATAGATATATTTTTGAGAAAGTTCAAAAACATGTGCAATGTGTAACTCCTGTGAGACATATGTTTCTAGTCATGGCCAATGTGTTGCGTTATTTTGCTTAATATTTTCATTTGTTATAGGAAGGACTTTTATGGGGGTCATGTTAGTGACTATTAAAAAAAAGTAAGAAAAGAGGATCAAACCACTTTTAAAGGCACAGAAGAAAAAAGTTCAGAAGAGGATACAAATGGTAATTTTGTTACAACTTTTTAAATTTTAATATATAGGATATCTCTAAAGTCTTGATGCAATTTTAAGCTTCAGAAACTTAAAACTTCACTAAAACTTTTGAAACACCATGTGCATTTCTTCAAAAATATTGCACATAACAGAAATTCATGGTTTCATATATGTAATCCTCTTGGTTTTGGTCTTCGTATACTGAAATGTCCATGATTGCTGAGAATTTATTTCATAATTGTGCAGCTAGGTGGCACATTAGATAGAGTGCTGGACTTGGAGTCAGGAAGACTCATCTTCCTGAGTTCAAACTTAGCCTCACACACTTACCAGTTGTGTGACCCTGAGCAAGTCATTTACCCCTGTTTGCCTCAGTTTCCTCATCGGTAAAATGAGCTGGAGTGCGAAATTGCAAACTACTACAAGCATCTTTACCAAGAAAATTCCATATGGGGTCATGAAGAGTTGTATATGACTAAAAATGACTCAATTGCATAATAAAAATTTCATAACAACAATTTCATAATAAAAAAAATTTTAAAAAAAGAACCCAGCTACTGGATTTCGACATGAGGCCAGGAATCTGAAGACATATAGACATGCAGGGAGCAGGAAATGCACAGGAGTCAGCAGTCAGGGTAGAAAAGGTCAAGAAGAAAGCCAGAAACCATAGGAAAAGTCAGGATATAAGACATAGAACATGAACAAAAAGATGTCCCTGACAAAGAAGACACCCCTTTTTACCATGAACGCAGAGAAAGGTAATCTTCCCCAGCAATACATATAGTAAGAATAGTCCAGTGGAGATCATGGAAGACAACAGGATGTTAAAGTGAAACTAGAAGTACAAGCTTGTTTATCAGGGACACTGTGATCCAGGGAGTGGTGCTCAAGAAAGTTATGGAAGAAGGATTGCTGAAAGAAGGTCCACAGTTGAAATGTATCTTCATTGGTCAATACTCCTCTCTGTGCAGGTAGCCAACATCGCTAATGAACAAAACAAAACAAAACAAAACCAATTGTAGGAACACCGTGATGCTGATGATATTTCTATGGTCTAGTCCCCTTGCCTTAGCATTATTACTACAAGAAGTCATTACATAGATGCAATGGCTGAATTAGTTCATGTAACCTTCCATAAAGTTCATAATGCACTTATAGCAGTCCCAGAAGCCTGGTCCTTATTACCTTGACTGGCCTGGATTGCCTTCTCTGGGATATGCCATGATGGATTTTGTCACAAGGTATATGTGTCCTGTTTGATATGTTCCTGGAAGAATAGAGAACTCTGGTAGGGTACTCTGCTGTTTTGTTTGGATGTGAATTGTGGGATGGAATTGTAGAACTGCTCTGTATTGGTCATATTGCTTAAGGAGGAAGCTAAAAATGAATTGTTGGCTCCAAATTTGGCTGATTAAGCTTGCATCTGAGGTTATATCACTAAAGATCCTCTTATCTTCATTTCCAGGCAATTATATCTTCAATTCAAGTCCTAGAGGCAGTCTGGTAGAGTGGAATAAGTATTGAATTTAAGAGTCAGAAAAGGACTGGGTTTTATTATTGTCTTTAACACTTGCTAACTGTGTGACCCTGAGCAAGTCATTTAACCTAGTTTATCTTAAGTTTTTTTTCTTTTCTAGAGTATTAATAATGTCTGTATTCAGTCAATACACATTTATTAAGTACTTACTGTGAGGCAGCTAGGTAGCACAGTCTATAAAATGTTGGCTCGAGAGTCAGGAAGAATTGAGTTTAAATTTGGCTTCACTCACTAGCTGTGTGACCCTGGGCAAGTTATTTGCAAATCTGTCTGCTTTATCTAGTGACTAAGAATTGGAAATTGAAGGGATGCACATCAATTGGGAAATGGCTAAACAAGCTGTGGTGTGTGATTTTGATGGAATATTATTGTGCTGTAAGAAATGACAAGCAGGATGATTTCAGAAAAACCTGGAAAGACTTACCTAAACTGATACAAAGTGAAGTGAACAGAACCAGGATAACATTGTATACAGTAACAGCAATATTGTATGATGAAGAACTGTGAATGACTTAGGTATTTTCAGCAATGCAATGATCAAGACAATTTCAAAGGATTAATGATGAAGCATACTATCTGCCTCCGGAAAAAGAACTGAATACAGACTGAAGCATGCTATTTTTTACTTTCTTTTTTCATTCTTTTTCTTTTATTTGAATCTACTTGTAGAAAATGATTAATATGGAAATGTTTTACATGATTGCACATGTATAACTTATATCTGATTGCCTGCCATCTCAGGCAGGGGGGAGGAAAGGGAGGAGGAAAGAGATAGAATCTGGAGCTCAAAACTTAAAAAAAAGTTAAAAATTGTTTTAACATGTAATAAGGGAAAATAAAATATATTAAATTAAAAAACATAAAAGTCTGCCTGCTTCAGTTTTCCAATTATAAAATGGGAATAATAATAGCACCTACCTTGCAGGATTGTCCTGAGGTTAAAATGAAATAATATTTGTCAAGTGCTTAGCAAAAGGTCTGGCACATAGTAGATACAATGTAAATGCTTGTTCCTTTCCCTATCTCCCTATTATGTGCCAGCCTTGTGCTAAGCTTTGGATATACAAAGAAAGGCAAAAGATAGTCTTTGCCCTCAAAGAGGTCACAGTCTAATGATGGAGGTGAGAATTCAGGGGTAGAGATGAGAAGGGAGAACATTCCAGGCAAGGGGTGAAAACCAGTGAAAATGCCTAGAGTCTGGAGACAGAGTGTCTTATTCCAAGAATAGCAAGGAAGCCAGTGTCACTGGATCACACAAATATTTCATGGAGTTTTTGTGATGTTCAGGTGAAATAATATATGTAAAGTACTCTATTATTCTGATATTTCACTGGTGCATGGAGATGACCTCAGGTTCTCAAAGTCTATGCCACCTAAGTGTAGGCTCTACAAACTTCAAGTACAGTCTTAGAGTTGGACCATGTATGGTTTGTCAAAGAAGGAAAGAAATAAACATTTATTAAGTACCTGTGAAGTGCCAGACACTGGGCTAAGCACTTTACAAATATTATCTCATTTGATCCTAACAACCCTACGAGTTAGATGCTATTATTATCACCTTTTAACAGGGGAGGAAACTGAGGCAGACAGGTTATGTGACTTGGCCAGGGTAACATAGTAAGTGTCTGAAGCTAGATTTGAGCTCAGGTATTTCTGACTACAACTCAGTGTTTTATCAATTGTACTACCTAGCTGCCTCTAAATACTAGCTAAATGGTGACCTTTGTTTTTGGTCATAGCAACTGACTAACCATTTTCTAAAATCTGGTGAGGAGGGGAGGGGAATATGCATAGGAGATGGAGTCATTGATCCAAGAAGGGTTTTTTGTTTTGTTTTGTTTTTAGGAAGCATACCCAAGGAAAGAGGTGAAACCAAGGTGAGCTTGAATGTGAGGCAATTTTTGCTTCTTGTATTCTTCCTTCTGTTGTTGTTGTTGAGTCATGTCTGACTCTTTGTGATCCCATTTGGGGTTTTCTCGGCAATGATACTGGAGTGGTTGGCTATTTCCTTCTCCAGCTCATTTTACAGGTGAGGAAACTGAGACAAACAGAGTTAGGTGACTTGCCCGAGGCCACGTAGGTATTAAGTGCCTGAGGCCAGATTTGAACTCACAAAGATGAGTCCTCCTGACTCAAGGCTTGGCACTCTTTCCATTGTGCCACTTAGACTGCCCTCCTGCAGTGTAAGTCAATGACTGGGAGTGGTTAGCCCTGTGGGAACAAGAAAGTCATATTAGAGACATGACCCCAACCTGACTGGATCTGGGAATGGGGGCCAGTGCAGAAGCCAAAAAATAATAACTTCCACTTAAATAATGCTTTCAGATTTAAAAAGCACTTTCTTCGTGATAATTCTGTTAGGTATTCCAAGCCCTCTGATCCTTTAATGTAGAAGCTGCTAAATCTTGTGTTATCCTGATTGTGGTTCCATAATACTTGAATTGTTTCTTTCTGGCTGCTTGTAATATTTTCTCCTTGACCTGGAAACTCTGGAATTTGGCTATAACATTGCTCATGTTCCCAGTCAATTACTTGACTTTTTAACTCTTTGTTAAGGTAGGGCTCTGCTTCCAGGGTGGAGGGTGTACTGTCCCAAGCTTCAGGGGTTTTGTGCATCTGTTTTCAGAGATACTTCTGGGATCTGTACATTCTCAGTTCTTCCAAGGTGGTACAATCAAAGGAGAGGTGTTCACTTGTTTCCTGGCCTGTGCTCTGGTCTGTCAGTGACCACAAGCACTCTTTTCTGCCTTGGAACTGTGAGGAGGATTCCCTCTCCATCGCCACCTCAAACTCCACCATGCCAGTACTCGTCTTTGCCCCAGGACCACCACCCAGGACTATGACCCAAATCCAAGCACAGGTAAAGCAAGAGAATCCTGCCTCAGCACCAGCAAAGAGATCACTGCAATCCCTCTCTGATCAGCCACTTGATCCCCGCACTGTGTGTGGGCCCAGAACTTTGGAAGCAACCTGCTGCTGTGACCACTGCCCCGAGGCTGTGCTAGGAGCAGCGCTGGACCTCATTCTTGTCTCACTTAGGTCCAACAAACCTTTGCTACTGACCTTCTACTACTTCTACTCACCTTTTCTTTGGTGTTTGTGGGTTGAGAAGAATGGAAATGGACACAGCTGCCCATGATTCAGTCCCCTGAGACCTGCTCCAGGTTTTCCGGGGCCCCATCTTTGCTGAATTGTGCTTCTCTCCCAGTCTGGCACAACAGACCTTTCCTACCAACCATCCAGGTTGTCTTTGGCTGGAAATTTGTTTCACTCTATCTTTTTGTGGGTCCTGCTGCTCTAGAATTTGTTTAGAGTAATTTTTTTACAGGTATTTGGAGGGATTTGGAGGACAGTTCAAGCAAGTCACTACTTTTATTCTGCCATCTTGGCTCCATCCACCTCCCCCCCCCCCACTCCTGCCTGTATTTCTTACTAGTCCCTGGGAAGCTTGAGTGATTGCCTGGATCATTATTCAGACCACCTATCATACCACCAATATTCATCATATTACCAAGCCATAAATGGCCTGGGGAAACCAAGGGTCTTGCTGTTTTACATAATAAATGTGAAACAGTTGGCAAACCTTAAAGCACTATATAAATTTTTTGTCATTAATATTATTACTTAGTAACAAAATCATTATTAATTATTAAAGAATAACATTTATAAATGTTTAAATAATATTTTATTATTGATAATTATCAAATAATAATGTTAATGACAACAATAACACCAACAATGATAACAATAAGCCATTAAGAATATGAGAATTAAAACTACTTAGCAATGATAAGGATCTCAAGACCAGGACCAGTTTAGAGGTAGGAGACTAAGTTATTAAGGGTAAGTGATTATCTCTATTCTTTCAAAGAGCTTTAGGCATATAGAAGTTATATCACTTTTCCATCATGATTCCCTTCTTATATCCAACCAAAATATGACTTTAATATAAGCACATTTTATCTTGTTGAGTCCTACTGCAAGATACAGTAGAATCCAAAGCTGGATTGGAATCAGAGACCCACCAATGCCAGCTGTTACCAGTGTGATCTTGGGCAAGTCAATGAATTTTTTTGCTTTTCAATTTCTTCTTTTGTTGAATGAGAAGAATGGAATGAAATTACTTCTGTGGTCATTTTGAGCTTTAAATATATGATTGATGGCACAATGCTGGTTTTAAAGTCAGGAAGACTCAACTTTGCGAGTTCAAATCTGGCCTCAGACACTCACTAGTTGTGTGACCCTAAGCAAGTCACTTAACCCCGTTTGCCTCATTCCTCATGTATAAAATGAACTGGAGAAGGAAATGGTAAAGCACTTTAGTATTTTTGCCAAGAAAACCCCCAAAGGGGTCACGAAGAATCGAACACAACTGAAGCCACTGAACAACAACAAAATGATCCTAATTTATATTCCCCTGATCTCTTTAACTTCTCCCCTTCCAGAAAATCCAATATAATTTTTTGACTATAGTATAACAAAACAGAAACTTGATTCAATTAAAATTAACATATCAAGTATGAACATGTAAGTATTCTGTCAAATATTTTTCAGTTACATGTGTGATAGTACTGTTCTTCCAATTGGACTGTAAGGTTCATGAGAGTAAAGAATGTATTATATACTTCCACAAAATCACCCCACCACCCCCAGGCAGAGCTTTAACTAGGCATATTTTCTCCTGGGGCAAAAAAAAAATATTTGTTGGGGAAGGGGGATAGTGGAGATGATTATTTGCCTGAAACTATGAAACTGGTAAATAGCAAAGTCTAATTTTGAACTCAAGTCATCTGATAGCAGGGGAATTAATTCAGGCTATTCACTGGAAGGTCAAATACTGAAGCTTAATACTTTAACCACATAATAAGAAGATGAGACTCATTGGAAAAAATCTTGATGTTGGGAAAGATTGAAGACAAAAGTAAAAAGGGACAGCAGAGGATGAGATGGAAAGATAGTGTTGGGGAAACAATGAACACTAACTTAGATAGACTTGGAGAGATAGTGGAGGACAGAAAGGCCTTGGTTTGCTATGGTCCACGGCGTCACAAAAAGTAGGACATGACTGAACACCAACATCTGACTGCAAATCCATTGTTCTTTCTACTATACTTTATTGCCTTATTTTACAGATGAGAAAATGGACAACTCAGATCAAATGACTTGGTCAGAGTCATATATCTTTTAAGTGACAGAACTAGGATTATAATTGGTATAGTGGAAGAGAAATGGCTCTCAAGTCAGAGGGACCAGTTTTAATCACACCTCTAAGGTTTATTACTGGCTTAACCCTTGTGTTCAGTTTCTTCCTATATAAAATAAGTGTGTTGGAATGTACAACCATTGAGGTCCCTCCTAGCTCTAGAACTTTGAATGGAAGAGGGATTTAACTTGCTCTGCTTGGTATGGAGGCAGAATTAGAAGACATAGATAAAAGTTGAGAAGAGGAAGATTGATGTAAAGGAAAACTTTTGAAGGCTAAGAACCATCCCAAAGGACAATGGAATAGGAAATAGTGGACAGGGAATAGTGGGCTCTCTTTTATTAAAGGTCTTCGTGCCCAGGCTTGATGATCACTTGTCAGGTATGTTGTAGAGGGAATTCTTAATCAGGTATGGGTAGTAGTAGAAGGCCTCCAAGGATCCTTTCAAAGCTGGGATTCTGTAATGACTTCTATAAACATGACAGGGCACCAGAAATGAAGGGAGCATCTTAATGACAAAACAGGATATGTGCTTTTAAAGAAGGAGAAGAATCTAAGCTTGGGGAGAGCTCTTCCAAAAAAGGAAAAGCACCTTCCCTTGCTGGCACCCTAACAAAGCTGCTTATGCCTAGCCTTATGTAAATTACAGCCATCCCCCAAAGTGCCTCGCTGGGTGATACACACAAAAGGCACCCAAAGAATCTTTTGTTAGTTGAAATCAGTAAGGGAGTTCACACCAACCTTCTTTTCTTCAAGTTAAACAACCCCAGTTATATCAACTTTTCCTCATGAGACCTATTTCTGGCTGTTTTAATCAACCTGAGGCAAAGAAACACACTCTTTAGAGAGGGAATTGAGATGAGTGTAGATGGAGAATGACAGAAGAATGAGTTTACTGTGAAGATAGGCATAAGCTGGAGCACACACTCCTAATTTCCTTCTTCTCACTGAGATCAGGAGAAGGGTATCTTCAAATTCAGAGGAGTATCTGAGGGAGTTGGTTTCCAGGAAGAATATAAATTTCTGTATCTCTAGTGATTTTTTGGTTGATTTGGATAGAGAGAGAGAAGGCCTGGATTCATACCCTAGCTCATACCCAGCTCTGCCAGTAGTAGTAAGAGGAGCAGGAGGAAGAGGAGGAAAAGGAGTAGTAGTAGTAGTAATAATAATAATAATGTTATTGTTACATGACATTCTATTGGAGTATAAATACATAGAGATTTTTACAGAAACAGAAGACCTGGTTCAAGTTGTAGCTTTGACAATAGGAGGTTGGGGAGGAGGAGGAGGAATAATAATAATAATAATAATGTTATTATTACATACAAAGCTTTAAATTTAGTATAACTATACAGAGATTTATACATAGTCAGAAGACAGTTCAAACTCTAGCTCTGCTAGGAAGAGGAAGAAGATGAATAATAACAGTGATAATAAGAATAGCTAGTATTTATATAGTGTTTTACAGTTTGCAAAGCATTTTATATATGCTATATCATTTGATTCTCACAACAACCCTGGGAGGTAGGTAGTATTATTATCCTTATTTTACAGATGAGCAAACTGAGGCACAGCAAGGTTAAATAACTGGCTTACGTCACTCAGCTAAAAAGTGTGTGCATCGGGATTCTGATTCCACTCCTCTTGCCTCAGTTCCCTATACCCCATGCCCAGTGCCAAGTAGCTGCCAGAGTAAGTAGCCTTTAGGTGAGTCACTTAGCATTTTTAATCCTAGTTTTTCTTTCCATCAAACATGGGTTTTGCTCTCTGCCTCAAATGAGATGATAACTTTGAGAGTATTTTGTAAACTATACCACAAATATATTTGCATGCAAATATTATTATTTTTTCATCTTTTTCAAAGGAGTTCAGATAGAAATGGTCCATGTAATGGCTTGTTATCCTGCTATTACACATTTTGGTAGAGTGTTGTGGTGGAGTGGGAATAAACATTTATTAAGCATCTGTCTTGTTCCAGGCACTATGATAGGTGCTTTAAAAATATTATTTCACATGATTTTTACAACTCTACAAGGTAGGTGCTGTTATCATCCCACTTTTGAAGTGGGATAATTTGAAGAAACTGAGACACACAGGTTAAGGGACAATATTTTGCAGACTACTAATTAGAGAGAGGAAACATCTGTTCAATCCAAATTCCATTCAGCAAACATTTGTTAAGTGTCTACTCTCTGTCAGGCATTGTGCTAAATTCTGGGGCTACAAAAAGAGTCAAAAACAGTCCCTGCTCTTAAGGAACTTACAAATTTATGAAAGACAGTAAGCTTCTTATCTATAATCCAGAGGAAAATCATGATAGAAAAGTGGATGAAACATTGGAATGGGCTACTGGGAAGAAGCAGAAAGTTTTCATTTAAAAAGCTCTTTGAAAAAAGGAAAGACAGTCACCTATTTGGAATTATTTAGATGATCCATGGTCCTCTGCCAAAGGATTTCTTGAGATTCACTCACAGTGCTAGGTTGTTGTTATCATTGTTGTGATCTATTTCCCTCAGTTTTTAAAATGGGCTTCAGATAGAAATGGTCCAAGGAAAATTTGTTAGCTTAGTATTATTCTTTAGTATTTTTATGTTCTCTGGGCTATTGCACAAGTGGATAAAGTGATTTTATTTTTTCAACTGAATAAGAATTATCTCCATGGAGTTGAGAGATTGTAGACTCACTGCAAATATCCTTAGGATGGCTCCAATGGTAGACAGGATGACAGGAATGACACATACCTCATCCTGTCCCCACATGGTTTCTTTCAATAGGTCTGTGTATTTTTAAAGCTTTCATTCCACATATTATTTTGTTGTCATTGTTATCACTATCATATTACAAATGTAACCCTATAATGTCCTTGAGAATTCAACAAATAGATTATGATACGAATATCAGAACACAGTCACAGATTGGAATATTGCCCCAAACTGCCTGAATCTAATGTGGAGCCTTAAAAATATAAGTTTACCATTTTTAATAAGTATTGCTATATTGAATACTTACATTCTCCCAACTGCATAACATCTAAAGCTTTGAAAATATAAAGATGCAAGAGAAGAAATTAAAAACCATATGAGAACAGAACAAAGATCATTAATGTCACCTTGTTTTATATTGGGGTTATCCCCAAGATAGTTTCAATGAATCTTCAGAAGTTGAGTTTACATGCAAATACTAGTACTGTTATTATTTTCATAATTATCTCACATGTCTAATCTTTTTGCCATTATTATGAATAATACTGTTTCACAAACTTGACTCTGTCAGCTAATTATCATTAGCAATCATTCACATTATTTATGTCATTCCTCCTGGCCATATATGCCAGGGAGAAGTTGAACCAGGACTCTTTTCTCTGTGTCGTGCCAGTTCTACTGGACCAGACAGGAAGCGCCTTGGGAGCAGAGAAAATATCTAATTCTTCTGAATTCACCACAGAGACCAGCATTTGGTAAAAGGCTTTTGATTGTCTGACAAAGCTCCAGGACACAAAAAAAGTCTTCTCTGAGCCTTGCCTTTTTTGATAAAGTTTTCTCTATAAACCTCTGTTGAACCTCTCTGATTTCAGAGAGTCCAATTCATTTGAAAGCTTAGGAAGTAAGCAGAAGCCATGGGTCCAAGATGCCTGTAATACAATTAAACCACTGCTTCATAGAAATCAATTCTATCCAAGGCCCAACACAGCTTTCCTTTGTATTGGCCCTTCTACAGGGAGCCTGCCTTGGTGAATCAAGCTGAAACAGAGCCTGAATCTACAGCCTCCCTCACCCCATGAGTAGTTTCAGCTCAATATCTTTCTAATTGCATTTATTGAGAGCTCTCCAACACCCATCAAATTTCAGATCATTTCTTATCCTGACAGGATCTTGAAACTCCCCTGCCCATGGCAGAAAGTGGCTGCATTTTTGATTGCTGATTGATATTGAAATTAACTTGTGTCAAGGGACACATCCAAGTTAAATATCAAGGCACTGATCTTTTTTTTCTTTTTTCTTTAAATAGTGAATATGGAGAAACATCCCTTTGTGACCAAAGCAGTATTATTCACTCATTTACAGTCTCAAAACTCTTGCAAGCCTATCATGCTGGTGAGGATGAAGACTATGGCAGTAGTGGGCAGTGTACTGTTTTGGCATTTCTAATTCCAGTTACCAACTCAACTGCAAGGTTGTCATCCCTATGTTTCCAGGCCAAATGTTTTTGTGATTGGTTTAATGCCAAAATGAGCATCAGAATTTGATTTCTTTAAAAAAAATGTCTGAAGTCCTGTCCCATTGCCACTGAGTAAAAAGTGTACAGATGTACATTTGGCCCTCATAGGCTCAGGAGGAAACCATCCAAGTGCTGTCATTTTAGGGGAGACCAATCTTTAACTATCTCAAGTTTTCCTGAAATACCCTCTCTAGTGTGCATAACTTACTGGCACAGAGTAGAGAGAAGGATGAAGGACTTTATGTAGGCTGATTTATAGCATCTTAGACCTGGAAGGCAACTGTTACCCATTTTTTTATAGATGGAAAAACTGAGTCTCAGAGAAGTCAAGTAAGTTGCATCACATAATACACAAGTGAACAAAGGGAATGACTGATCCCAGATGTGCTGATTACAATTTCAGTGTTTCTTCCTTTTTACTATACTGCCCTTCTGAATTTGCTCTAGGTTAGGTTTCTTAATCTAGGGTCCCTGAACCCCTTGAGGGGGGATGGTGTCAAGTAGATAAATTTCAAGGCATTCTGTGAATTTGGAAGGAGAAAATGTTTTTATTTTCACTAACCTTTGGTTTCCTCTATACTTCTCTATATTTTATATTACACATTTAAACATTATTCTGAGGAATCCATAGGCTTTACTAAATTGCCCCAGGAGTCCTTGACACAAAGAAAGTCTAAGAGCCCTTGGGCCTAGGTAGTCAACAAATTGTCTATTTTCTAGCAGGATGCTCTGGAATCTTCTGATAGCTAGAACTGTTAGGAATTTGATATAGGACAGGTACACCTTTCAAACTAACGCCTATTTCAACCATCTGAATTGTACAACATCCATCAACTTCCCATTTGAAAACCAGAAGGGGGTAGAAGTAGCACATGAAGATAAATGGCAATTTAAACTAATAATTGACAGCATGTGGCAAGCAAGAAAATAATCAACCAGTGAACAAATGTTTTAGTTTGTTCCAATATCTGATCTCATTCTCCTAACTTGCCCCTCTTCATTTTCTCTCTTTAGTATTCACCTCTTCTGTCATGAGACCTTTCAGCAAAGTCTGGATGACAACTTGCTGAAAATATTGTAGAGAGGATTCTTGCTCAGGTTGGGTTAGATCATGGAAGTCTTTCCTTTTTACGTTTCATGGACCTCTTTGGCAGCCTAGTGACACCTACGGGCTTCTTCTAGGAATGGTGTTTTTAAATGCATAAAATAAAATGTATAGTATTACAAAGGAAACCAATTATATTGAAATACAGTAACAGCAATATTGTTTTAAGAACAACTTGGAGTGAATAAGTCATTTTGACTATTATAAATACCCAAATTAACTACAAAGGACATATGAAGGAAGATGCTATCTGCATCCAGTGAAAGAACTGATAAATAGAAATATGTATAGAGTGATTTCACATATTCGTGTCTAATGTTAGCTATCTCTATGGTAGGGGGAGAGGGTAGAAAAAAAGGAAAAAAAAGAAGGAAAAAAAAGAAGGAAAAAAAGAATTTACATGAAAGGAATATCAAGTTGCACATAATAGATTTCTAGTTTCATGTGCAATCATTTTTTATTACACTATGTTAAGAAAATGCTTGTTTTAGTCATAAAAAATTTGAAATAGTTATAAAAATATGAAAAAAAATCAAGTTCACTAACTCCAGGCTGAGAACTCCTGGATTGGATGGTCTCTGGGATCCTTTTCAACTCAGAAATCTGTGATTGTTGGCTAAACAGCCAGTGTTCTGTACTCCTATAGGCTATTTTCCCTTTATCTTGATGATTTTCCCCTTTCCCTACCCCTCACCACATCTGATAACATGTCTTCTGATACTCAGCCTTCTCTGCCACAGCTTAGAGATGGCTGTTTAACCTACTTCACAAATGTTACCAGAGGAAGCAAGGAAAGGACATTTAGGAGAAAATGGAAGGCAGCCTCAATGCCAAGTGACTAAGCATCCATAAGATGTTAAATGAAGCACATTGTATAAAACTCTCACCAAACCTTCCATGTTTTTTCCAGTGTCCAAACTTTTCTACCTTACTCCAGACTACTCCTCTTTACCTGGTCTTCGAACATTGTAATCCTTTGATAGTGGCATATGCTTCTGACTAGGGCCCTGCCTTCTGCCTGTGACTCTTGGGCTTAGCTCCTTATATCTTTGGTTACCAACTACTGCAAGAACAGCCCAGTACTTCTGAGCTTTCCCTGGGCAATGATCTTCTGGTCCCAACTCTTCCTAGCAGTCAAATTTAAGAAAGCTTAAGACCATTAGATTCTGAGCTCTTTAGGTCAGGGACTGGATTTTGTTTTGTTTTGCTTTGTTTTGTTTTGTTTTGTTTTGTTTTGTTTGTATCCCCAATACTTAGAACAGTTTCTGGCACAAAGTAGGCTCTTAACAAATGCTAGTTGACTTACTATTCCATAAAAGAGTTTGTATCAACCCTGCCCTTCAGGGGAAGATTTCAAGGTTGTTGTTTTGCTGTTTTTTTTTTTCCCCTAGCCCTTCTTCCTCCATTAGAATGTAAGCTCCTTGAGGAAAGAAACTTTCATTCTTTGTATTCATATTCCCATCACTTAATGAAGTTCCTGGCACATATTAGGTACTTAATAAAAATTATTAATTCACTGATCCTAGTCAAGCTCCTTTGTCTGCCACAATAAAAATTATTAATTCACTGATCCTAGTCAAGCTCCTTTGTCTGCCACAGAGCCACACAACCTTTATAAAGTCACCAGTCTAATCTAGACATGACACAAGTGTATTTAGTTACTGAAGCATCTAAATGAATTGATTATAAGACAGTTTTGACAGGAAGGCAACCCTTCTATGTGGCCTCATGAATTCTCATGAGTCTCTAAGATATAATTCATCTTTTCCCCATACCTACTATGCCATCTGCCCCTTGATTACTTATCCAAGAGATTCCAAAGAATAGTTGGTCTTTGTCACTATTTCTCATTTCTGTCCCACTGAGGATTTACCACATGGTATACCCTCTCACATGAAGAAAAAGCACAGCAGGGTATTGGGAGTTGTTCTGTAATTCCAAGAGGGAAATGAGATCCAAATCTTTAGCTTCTGAAATTTGGAATGAAAAGAAACATGCAATGTTTGTTAAAGGCCAATTGATTTCTGTTTAACAATCCTATATTCCAATAAATTCTAGGGCATGTTGTTTCAAGCCAAACAAGACAGAAACATATCTGAAACCCACAGATGGACTGATTATAAATTGTCTGCTACAATAAAACCCAGATTAAGACTGATGGGAGGAAACAGGTATGCAGTTGAGTTTAATTCTGTGGTTTATTCGTAGTGAACCAGAAGCTCCTTTTGGTTTCAAATCTTGAAGGTGAAAAGAATGTTTGATTCTATCTTTCTGACTTAATAAGTAGAGTCCAGGTAACAGAATCCAAATCTTTGATGATTGAGTCATTATGATGAATCAAGAGAACTTTGGAGTTGGAGTCTAGGACCTGGGTTCAAAAGCTGGGTTTTCTGCTGCTTACCTCTTCTGCTTACATGTCACCTAACCTCTCTGGTTCACAGTTTCCTCAACCTTAAAATGAGGGGGTCAGATGATCTCTTAGATTTCCTTCCAGCTCTAAATGATCCTAAACTTGCAAATCCTTAGGGTTATCAACCTGTTTAACAAAATAGGAGGCACATAGTGGGTACTCAGTCAAGACGTGTTGACTGAATGGCTACGAAGTTATTTTGTACTATGATGTAGATGGAAAAGGCAGAGAATTTAGGCTGCATACTTACCTGGAAGTTGCTTATACTTGTTAGGTGCTCAGAAAAGGCTTGTTGAATTGAATTATCATTTGCTTCTTTCTCCCAAAAATCAAAGAGTTGAAAACAACATCAGCAATAACAACGACAGCAATTGACAGTTTTTGTCATTTGGGTTCTGGTTAATCAAAAGCATATGGTACATTTTCATTGAGACTAGGAATGGCTAGTCCATGGGAACATAATGGCAAGGGAAATTATTCTTCAGTGTGTGAATTGTACCATTTGACAGCATTTTCTCTTTAAGGAACTAAGTAGAGTATGACAGGCACATGGAAACCCAGCATAAGAGGATACGAAGTCTGAACTTGTGTTGAGCTTGTCAAGCTGTCATTCAGCTGTCAGTTTGCTCTCATTTGTTTGGTTTAACCTCAGCTTTCTTGACCCTTTAGCTGGTCCTAATGATTCCTTGATTCAACTTTTGCCCTTGGCTCATGTTCCTGAATGATGATTCAGACTCTTCTCTTGATTTTCTGGTTCCTGCCCTCTCCCTTCCAGACCAAAGATTTAGTGATTGTTCATAAAAATGCTGGGAATTTAATGGGTACAAGTAGGATGCTCCAGTAGGCTGATGTATTTCCCCAATGTAATCTTATCCAGAGACCTAACTAGAGTGGGGTGACCATGGCTTTGGCCTAGTGCACCAAAATGAAGTCAGGAGGACCTGATGTAACACTCACTAGCTATGTGACTCTGGGCAAGTCACTTAACCCCAATTGTCTCACCAAAAAAACCCCAAAACAAAAACAAACAAAAAAAACCCCAAAAGCCTCATCAGTTAAGTGGTATTGACACCACTTAACACTCTTTTAGCAGGTAGAAACAACTGGATTTTTCACTTAATAAAAATAAATTGAATGTTTGAAGGTCTCTGCCTATAGGGGCCAACACTGTGTGGTCACTTTCAGCCACATACCTCAAATAATTGGTTTTCTTTTTTTTTTTTTAAACATTTAACACAAACTTTATTCAGTGGTAGCATGATTGGTCTTTAAAGGATGAGATGCAGGCACGTTTCATGCTACTTGCCACAGGTACTACAGTTGTCAGGTATAACCCTGTTCCTGCCTCCTCCATTACTAGCTTTAGATGCTTAGCAAGGTCTAACCTCAAGCCACACAAGCTGTGCTAGTATAGCTGTTCCTTAGAGGGTGGCTTTTGCCTCCTTAACACAGGCAGACCAGATGTGAACTTCAGAGGCCCCAGATTCTGGGCTCCCCTAGGTAATGCCCTTTTTCCCATTCCTAGGAACCCATGAGGAACCATCATTCTCCTCTGAGTATCTATCAGAATATAACTTCAGAAACATCATTGGAACTAAAGTATTCATGAGAGATCATAACTTAGATCAAGAAGGGACATTAAAGTCAACAAGCATACTATGTGCTAGACATTTTTTTTTCAGATAAGGAAACTGAAGTCCAGAGAAGTTAAGTGATTTGCCCAAACTTACAAAAGGTATCAAGAAATGGAGGCAGAATTTGAACCCAGGTCCTCTGCTTCCCGAGGCAATAATCTTCACTGTACCATGCTACCTCTCTAAGATGAAAGCAAGCTTATGCTTTCTAAGCAATATGCATTTTAATAGGTTAAGAAAAGAATCTCTTATAGGGAAATTTCAGGCTTCAGATCATGGGGAAGAATTTGGGGGGATCCAGGGACTCTACTGGTGCTTCTGACATCCTACTTGGTAAATGATTGCAGTCTCTGACCCTAGTTGTGCCACTGAGCCCAGGGTCCACAGCTTAACTCAACTATCTGCTTGATTACCATGTATCCCTTTCCTCAGCAAACATCTAGAATTACATTTATTTAGCAAAGATTTAAAAGTGCCTGTGCTGTGTAAGAATAGGCTATGGGTGGGGCAGCTAGGTGGCACAGTGGATAGAGCACCAGCCCTGGAGTCAGGAGGACCTGAGTTCAAATACAGCCTCAGACACATAACACTGACTAGCTGTGTGACTCTAGACAAGTCACTTAACCCCAATTGGCTCACACAAAAAAAAAGAATAGACTATGGGAAATATATGAAAAAGACATGGTCTCTACTTTCCAAGAGCTTATAATTGGGTAAAGAAGATGTTTCCAGCTCAAGTACTAGAATACAAAATAGAATAAAATAAATGCATAAAGAGGTACAAAGTGTTATAAGATTTTTGGGGAGGGAGGGAATATCTCAATTTACATGATTTCCCCTTGGAAATAAGGTAAAGCTTCATGGAAGAGATAGCATTGGAGCTGCACCTTGAAGATGGAGGGGGATCCCAAAAGGTGAAAAATGAAAGGACCCAGAGCCCTGCAGGTGGCAAAGAAGTGAAGCAGGCACATCTGACACATACATAGAAAACAGCTGTTTAAAAAAAAAAACTGATCTGATGTATGTGGGGAAAGTACATAAAATGATCCCTAGAAAGACCTAGATTTATAACAATAAATCCATGGGTTTATGCTATCCTCTCCCCTGACCTCCCCTCCCTTTTCCTCTCCTTCCCTTTCCTTCCTCCATCTCCCTTCCTACAACTTCTCCTTCTCTCTTTCCCTCTCTTCCTTTTTCCCTTCTTTCTCCCTCCTTCCCTTCCTCCCTATCTCCTTTCTCTTCTCTGTCCCATTCTCTTCTCCTTCCTACCCTTTTTCATCCCTCTCTCTCTCTCTGTCTCCCTCCCTCTCTCCCCCTTCTCTCTGTCTCTCTCTGTCTCTTTCTCTCTCTCCTTCCTGCGAATTAAAAGCTTTATATCTCTTGCCAAAATTCTTTTGACATACAACTCTGATATTCTAAGCCTAAGGCTAGCTTTGTGTCTAGAGAAGTGATATATCATCATCCAAGACAGCCATGTAGTTCCAATATTTAAATACTAGTCAAGTTATCTTTATGCAGGTGTACCCCATTTAACATTATTAATTAGTTCCACACAAGCCCCATCTTCTCTCCTCACCTTCCCTCAAGAAAAAATAAATAAAACTCAAGTTGAAATGATCTCACTCATGGGACCAGTCCCATGGAAACAGAAACTGAGGTATAAAAGGGAGATTTGCTCCTGAAGGGCCAGGGAGGATGATGGACACCTGCACCAAAGAAAGCCCTAAGTCTGAGCCCAGTAGAGCCAGAGATAGGGAGCTAAGCAATCTGGGCCTAGGGAGATGCTTAGTCCAAAGCAGTGAAAGGAAATACTGGGGGCAGAGTTTAGGTAGGGCAGAGAGTGCGGGTACTTAGTTGAGTGGAACTAGGCCAATGGTGAGGCAGTGGGACACATGAGATGACAGGACCATAGATTTGTATCTGGACTCCCTTATTTACAGATAAAGAAGTTGCAACCCAGAGTTATAGTGACTTACCCAAAGTCACACTCCTAAGCAGCATATCTGAAACATGAACTCAGGTCTTCTGATGTTAAATCCAGTGGGCAGAATAGGAATGGCCCTATCTGAGCCTGAGGGAGCTGGTGAAGCAGCACCCATTCCTAGCAATAGGTAGCCAAGGGCCGTGGTTACAAGGTGGAGCAGGCATGATCATGGGTAATAGTGATAGAAGGGAATCCAGAAGGAAGCTGACTCAGGAAAGCCAGGCTGAAATGAAGAGGGCCAGGGGCAGGAAGTTTGGGATTGCCACTGGTCCTGTGGTGAGCCTCTATGGTATGACTAAATTGAGCAAAAGAGAAGGGAAGGGGTTGGCCTAGGTATACGGGCATTCTGGGTGAGAGTCTATGAGTGGAATAAAATGGAAGAGGGTACTACTAGATCAATATTTTAGGAAAACCTCAGCTACCATACTTCACTTCACTCTCTCCTCTCCAGCCACCTCTTCTGCTACTTCATCAACTGCCGTACTTCTGAAATCAAGAACCACTATTAGGCCAAATCTGTCCTTCCTGGATGGATGTCAGTCTATTCTCCTTTGGCACCACTCAAAATCCCTGAAATCTCCATCCCTACCTGTAATATCAGAGATGAGAAAACAGTCAGACATACCCAAGGAAACTCTTCCCCTCATTTTGAAACCCCTCACTCTCTTTCTCTTCAGGGTGCCCTGGTACTTGGAGTGAATATGGAACCAACAGTCCTACTCATTGAACTGGAGAGATATTGTTAGAATGATGTCCCAAGGCCCGGGATAAACCTCTTACAAGACCATCATGAAATCATTCTTCTCTGCTTTGACATGAAGACCATCAGATCTGGGTTCTGTGATGGCATCTCTTGTTGAATATCTTTTTAGCCTTTTCTGCTTTAGAGGTATTGTTTACTGTATCAATTTGGAGTGGTTGCAGGCCTAATTTTCTAAACCTGAATTCCTTCCCCAGTTTGGGAAGTGGTTACTGCTTTAGTACCCTTCCTTTATTGTTCCTGTCTTCCCCTCCATCCTCTCTTGGTAGTCTCTATTTAATCTGTGAGACCTTGCCTTACACATACCAAATAAATGCACTATTGCTTTTAGCAATGACTGACTCAACTAATTCTTCTGAAAAACCTCTTTAAATCTCAGCGACTGACCATAATTCTGAGTTTGTAGTTCATAAAATCCTCAAATTTCTCAAATGAATTTGCCTTTAACCAAGCCTTTCTGATCTTATGCTTGTGAAATTGACTTTTTGGAACCCAACTTACATCTATCATTATTACATTTCACTTCATAATACTGAGCCCAATGTTCTTTACATAACCATTCAGGAGTTCATGAGCATTTTTTGCATCAAGATCCCCTTCAGAAGTCTGGTGAAGTCTATGGATTCCTTCTCAAAATAATGTTTTTAAATGCATAAAATAAAACACAGAAGATTACAGAAGAAACCAATTATTTTCAAATGCAGTTATCAAAATATTTTTTCTTAAAAAAGTTCACAGGCCCTAGGTCCAGAACCACTCTGACCTTATTGAGAACTTTGTCTATCCTGACTCTTTCATTGAGTATATTAGTCATTCCTTCATGCTCTATGTCATCTGCAAATTTGATGTGTATCAACAAGCTATGTAAAAATACACTGAAAAGGTGGCACAGTGGATAGAGCACTAGTTCTGGAATCAGGAGGACCTGAGTTCAAATCCAGCCTCAGATACTCACTAGCTGTTTGAGCTGGACAAGTCACTTAAGCCCGATTGCATAAAAAAATACATAGAAGAAAACAAAAATAAGTTTAGAAGAGGACATAATTATCTTTACCTTTGCACCAGATGTCACATTACAGGATTAACAACCCTCTTCCAACCCCACCCCCCCTTCTCAGGAGGGGTGGAAAGGATGGTGATAAAATGGGAAGAGTGGAAAGACAGTCTTTACCTGAATCCCTGTCCACTTCAGGACCACTAGCAGTAGCAAGGCTGGGTGTCTCTTGGTCTGCACAGAGTACAAAGATGAGAAATGAATTTTTTCCCCCTTAAAATGCCTTCCCATAGATGGGAAATCTATGCCTTGCCCACGGCCACAGTTGTTGACAGGGCACACTTCCTGCAGTCTAGTCCCTGTAAGGAACCTTCATTCAGTGCTTTTATCTGAAGGGTTCCTTTGCCCTTTCAGACCTCACTGGGTTGTAGCTGATATTCTTCCTGTCACATCACTTACACTCTGATCAGAGGTGTTTATCTCCCTCTTTTTTAAAGTGATATTGTTACTGTGTAATTTACTTACTTGGCTGGCTTCAGCTCGGAGGCTTGCACTTTGTAGATGGAGATTGTTTCTAGGGATTATCTAAACCTTTTCTTCATTACCATTTTTGAAGCAAACATTATATAGCTTCAATGCTGAAGTACAGGTCCCTGCTTTCTCTGTCTCTTTGCAACTGTCACACATAAGCACACTGTAGCCCTGTGTTTGAATGGCTGACTCCTGCCTTGGGGCTATCCTTATTCCCTTGCCACCTGTATTTTCCTGCCTCAGCAAACCTTGTGGACACTGAAGCTCCAGTGACTGGCTTTTCTGACTTTAGTTTTCTCATTGTTAGTCCCCGGAGTCAGACTGGAGGCCAGACTGGAATCTGTGATTTGTCAATGTTGTCTCTTTCTGAGTCTTTCAGGAGAGTTGGGAAGGTATTGTTCACCCCGACTTCAGTGTCAAAGGAAAGAAGTTATTAATACAAAAGGGCTAGGGAAGAGATCAGGAGAGCATTGGGAGGGAGATTAAAGGATTAAGAGAAAAGCACAGAAAAAAAGTTTGAAACCCTTAACTGTTTGCTTACTAGCTGGTAGGCAAGAGCACATAAATAACACCCAAGGAGCTGTCCAGTTAGGGGGAGGATAGGGATGTCATTTCTGTGGGTTAAGTAGGAAACAGCCTAGGGTGTGGGAAAATACTAGATCTAGAGTCACAGTAAGTATAGGGATTCAAACCCTGCCTCCCACACTTACTACTTACTACTGTGATCTTGGGCAAATCACTTTGATTTCCCTAGGTCTCAATTTCCTCAACTGTAAAATGAGGGGGTTCAAGTAGATGGCCTCTGAAGTCCCTTCTAATTATAGACCCATGATCCTATAAGTCTTCCTTTCTGCATAAGGCTAGAAAGTGATCCAGTGAGGTCACTTCTAGTCTGGTCTAACAAAGAGCATTAGGATAAGGAGACCTGATTCTATATTTGTTATCTATGTAATCTCAGCCAAGGATTTAGCTTTGAACTCCTTGAATCCTACTTTCTTTACTTGTAAAGTAGGGATAATACTTGGATTTTCTCATGTACAAGATTGTTGTAGGAGTTAATATAATTTTTACTAAGGATTTACAATCTTTTTGCTTTGTTATGATGTCACTAGCCTTTTAAAAAATCTTCAACTTTGGTTTCTTCACTGTTCATGGAGTAAAGTCCAAATAGCATCCCCACTGGTCTTTGAGTGTTAATCTAGTCAATAGTGTCAAACTGAAAGAGAAATAGAGCCCTACTGGTTGCATATTGACTTAGAAACCTACAAATTAGGTTTATAACATTCTGTTGTATAGTATTTTTACTTATTAATGTTAAGATTATATTTATAATATAATAATTATAATAAATGATAATAATTATCATTAATAACAATATTCTTATTATTTATTTATTAAACATTTCCCAATTACTTTTTAATCTAGTTCTGTCTGTGTTCCAGAGCAGGGCTTGTGAGCAAATTCTTGTGAGGCTGGAACTATAATTATTTTTAGTAAGGATGGTAAGGCAGAGAGTTTAAATGTTTTGCCTCTAGTCAAAAAAGCTACTAGGTGTCAAAGGAAGGATTTGAAGTCAGGTTGTCTTGACTCCACGTCTAGCACTATCCATTATGTACAGAAAGCAAAAAGCAAAAAAAAAAAAAAAAGACTGGAATATAACTTAAGTTACTCTTGTTTACCATGTCACTTATTGAAAGTCGTGACTAACCCATTAGTTAATCTGCTCTATTAAAGAAGCAAGCTGGTAAGGGATTTGACTTGGCTCATGCCCCTTTATCAACTCAAAATTAATGTGACAAAAGATGAAATTTTTTAAAAAGTATAGGAAATGATATTTTCCACTAATTTGTTTGTTTGATTTTTATATAAAGCATTTCCAACCTTCCTAATGTTCTTTTTTATAGTAAATTGTGAATTTCAGTTATAATTTACCTAAGAAAGCATATGGATTTAAGAAGGTAGTAACACAATTGCCAGTTTGTTTCTCTCTACCCTCCTGAAGTAATTTTGTTTTCCTCTGGGCATTTTTAATTTTTATTGATGTTGTTTTTATTTCTTCTTTTATTTCTTCTTGTTTTTATGTTATTCATTTATTTTATTTCTCGAATTATTTTATGTCCCAATTCCCTCAATCTTTCTTTTTTATTTAATATTTTATTTCCCCCAATTACATGTAAAAACAATTTTCAACATTTATTTTTAAAATAGAGTTCCAAATTCTCTCCCTCCCTCCCCACATCCCTCATTGAGAAGGTAAGAAATTTGGTATAGGTTATGTATGTGTGATCATGCAAAACATGTTTTCATATTAGTCATCTTGCAAAAGAAAACATAGACCAAAATAAGACCCAAGAAAAATAAAGTGAAAAAATATGCTTCAGTCTATATTTAGATTCTACCAGTTCTTGCTCTGGGGATGGATAACGTTTTTCACGACAAGTCCGTCAGAGTTGTCTTGGATCATTGTATTGCTTAGAATAGCTAAATCATTCACAGTTGGCCATCTTACAATATTTCTGTTAGTGTACAATGTTCTCCTGGTTCTATTCATTTCAGTTTACATCATTTCATGTACATCTCTCCAGGTTTTTCTATGAGCATCCATAGCTCATCATTTCTTATATCACAATAGCATTCCATCACAATCATATACCACAAATTGTTTGACCATTTCCCAATTGAAGGGCATCCCCTGAATTCCCAATTCTTTGCCACCAGAAAAGAGCTGCTATAAATATATGGACATAGTTCCAAATTGCTCTACATAATGGTTGAATCAGTTCACAACTCCACCAATAGTGCATTAGTGTTTCAATTTTCCCACATCCCCTCCAACATTTATCATTCTCCTTTGCTGTCCTATTAGCCAATCTAATAGGTTTAAGGTAGCACCTCTGTATTGTTTTAGTATGTATTTCTCCAGTCAGTAGTGATTTAGAGCATTTTTTTTCATATCGCTATAGATAGCTTTGATTACTTTATCTGAAAACTTCATGTTTTTTTTATCATGTGTCAATTGGGGAATGACACTTATTTTTATAAATTCAACTCATTTCTCTATGTATTTGAGAAATTAGGCCTTTATTAGACAAATTTGCTTCAAATTTTTTTTCACAGTTATGATTGCTATAAATGCATTTCCCTCCATTCTATCCCCTCATTTATTCTATTCTCTTTCTCCTTTCACCCTGTTGTTCCTAAAAAGTGTTTGTTTAACTTCTGACTATTGCTTTCTCTAATCTACCCTCTCTTTTATGAGCACTTCCCCTCTTCTCTTATCCTTTTTACCCTTCTACTTTCCTGTAGGGTAAGATATATTTCTATGCCCAATTGAGTGTGTATGTTATTTCCTCTTTGAGCCAATTCTGATGAGAGTAAGGTTCAAGTGTTTCCCACCACCTCTCCCATCTTCCCCTCCACTTTCTTGTCTCTTCTATGTGAGACAATTTGCCCCATTCCACCTCTCCCTTTCTCCCAGTGCATTCCTCTTTATTAGCCCTTAATTTTAATTTTGAAGATATTATCCCATTACATTCAACTCACACCTGTACCCCCGTCTATATGTACTCCTTCTAACTGCCCTAATTAATAAGAATTTCTTATGAGTTCCAAGTATCATCTTCCCACATAGGAATGTAAACAATTTAACCTTATTAAGTCCCTCGTGGTTTTCCTTTCCTGTTTACCCTGTTATGCTTCTCTTGAGTCTTGTATTTGAAAGTCAAATTTTCTAATCAGCTGTGGTCTTTTCATCAAGAATACTTTAAAATCCTCTATTTCATTGAATGTCCATTTTCCCCCTCATGGATTATACTCAGTTTTGCTGGGTAGGTGCTTCTTGGTTGTAATCCTAGCTTTTTTGCCCTCTGAATACCTTATTTCAAGCCCTCCAATACTTCAGTGTAGAAGCTGCTAAATCTTGTGTTATCCTGAATGTGGCTCCATAATACTTGAATTGTTTCTTTTTGGATGCTTGTGATATTTTCTCCTTAACCTGGTAGCTCTAGAATTTGGCTATATTATTCCTGGGAGTTTTCATTTTGGGATCTCTTTCAGTAGGTAATGGATGCATTCTTTCAATTTCTTTTTCACCCTCTACCCTATTACTAGAATATCAGGGTAAGTTTTCTTGATAATTTTCTGAAAGATGATGTCTAGACTCTTTTTTTGGTCATGGCTTTCAGGAAGTCCAATAATTTTAAAATAATCTCTCCTGGATTTGTTTTCCAGATCAGTTATGTTTCTAATAAGACATTTCATATTATCTCATTTTTTCTTTTTCTTTTTGGTTTTGTTTTATTGTTTCTTGATGTCTTAGATGTCTACTTGCTCAATTCCAATTTTTAAGGAATTATTTGCTCTAGTGAGGTTTGTACCTCACTTTCCATTTGCACAATTCTAATTTTTAATGAGTTCTTTTCTTCAGTGAATTTTTGAGCCTTATTTTCCATTTGGCAAATTCTGTTTTTTAATGAGTTCTCTTCAGTGAATTTTTGTAAACCTTTTTCATTTGGCCAGTTCTCCTTTGCAAGGCATTCTTTTCCCCATTGGATTTTTGTACCTCTTTAACTATTTGGTCTATCCTGCTTTTTTTTTTCAGGTGTTACTTTTCCAGTATTTTTTGTACTTTGTTTACTAAGCTATTGACTCTTTTTTTCATAATTTTCTTGCATCACTCTCATTTCTCTTTCCAATTTTTTCCCCTACCTCTCTTATTCAATTTTCAAAAATGCTTTTTGAGCTCTTCCATGGCCTGAAACCAATTCATATTTTTTTTCTTGGCTAGGCAATGGGGTTAAGTGACTTGCCCAGGGTCACACAGCTAGTTAGTATCAAGTGTCTGAGGCCGGATTTGAACTCAGGTTCTCCTAACTCTAAAGCCTGTGCTCTATCCACTGATCCACCTAGCTGCCCCAATTCATAGCTTTCTTGCAGATTTTGGATGTAAGAATTTTGACCTTGCTGTGTTCTTCTGAGTGTGTGTCTTGATCTTCCCTGTCATCATAGTAACTTTCTATGGTCAGATTTTTTTTCTGTTGTTTGCTCATTTTTCCAGCCTATTACTTGACTTTTAATTCTTTGCTAAAGTGAGGCTCTGCTTCCAGGTGGAGGATGCACTGTCCAAGCTTCAGGGGTTTTGTGCAGCTGTTTTCAGAGATACTTCTAGGGACCTGTAAATTACTACTATCCTGTACTGTGCTCTGGTGTGTGAGTGACCACAAGCACTCTTTTCTGTCCTGGAACTGTGAAAAGGGCCCCTGCTCCACTGAGGCTGCAAGCTCTGATATGCTAGTATTCCTCTTCACCTTGGGACTACACACCAGGAGTGTCACCTGGATGTGAGTATGGACAAAGCAACAGAGTCCTGCCCCCAGTGCCATCAAAGACACCCCTATAATCTCTCTCTGACCAATTGTTCAACTCCCTTATTGACTGTGGGCTTACAACTCCAGAAGCAGCCACTGCAACTGCTTATTCATTCATTCCCAAGGCTTGTTCCTGGTTTGCTGGGGCCTAGTTTGCACTGATGCAGCCTGTGCTGGACTATGTTCCACTCTCATTCAGGTGTGATAGACTGTTCCTGTCAAACTTTTACATTGTTTTGGGCTGGAAAATTGTTTCACCTCATCTTTTTGTGGGTTCTGCCACTCCAGGATTTGCTTTTGGGCATTATTTAAAAGTCTTTGAAGGCAATTGGGGGAGAACTCAAGTGAGTCCCTGCCTTCTCTCCACTAACTTGGTTCTTCCCCAAACGTATTATTTTCTCTTTAAAATTACCATACCACTTATTTGTGTATATATTTGTATACAATGATAAAACCAAATTAGGTATTTATTTTGAAGTAACAAAATTTTGAAAGTAACTCAAATTATATTCCTCACATCAGGTTACTTTACACATACATATAAAAATACACATATATAGCATGCATATATGACATACACTATATAAACATATATGTATTGCATAGTTATAGCTATAGATCTATAGATATAAGTATATTTTCCTTACAATATATGTGTATATATAAAACAAATCTTTGATTTCATTGGTTCAGGGAATCTCTCTATGAGAAACTTGCTTTACCAATGCAGATTGGGACCTGATTTGTAGATTGTAATCTCAGAGTTACCCAGGGCATTTAACCATGAAATGACTTGTCGAAGGTCACACATATATCTGTCAAAGGCTTGACTTGAACCCAATTCTTCTTGTCTCTAAGGCAAGCTCTCTATTTTACCATTCTGTTTCTGCTTTTGCCTCCCCCTTTCCTCCTCCCTCTCTTTTTAACTCTCTGAGCCTGGGATCATGCCTTCCACTCCCTTTAGAATTCTCCTCTCATCTTTCCACACCCCCTTTTTCTCTCCCTCTGGCCCTCCTTTCAATCCTTTTCTTATAGAAATAGACACATATGTATATCCTTCCTCCCCAACTAGAGGCAGGGACTGTATAAGACAGTCAATTTATAAACGAGCTGTATTCTAAAGTTAAATAATAAATCTGTCATTTGGAACTTCTTTCCTTATAAAAACAATGTTATAAATAGTGATTGGTTCCTAGGCCAGCCCACAGATGCCTATTTAACTCATAATTTAGCTGAAATAAAATACAATTGGAATGGAAAATAGTAGGAAACTCCAGTGTTAGGTTACTAATAATTATAAAAAACAGAAAGAAAAAAACAATAAAATGGAATAAGAAATCATGTTATTTATTTTTAATGCTAGTGCTTGAGGAAAAACAGGTTTAATGAGAAGAGAGAGGAGGTAGGTTGAGATATGTTTGGGGGCAACTTCAAAGACTTTAAAAATGGTGGAGCAGCCTCATAGCAGGTAGGAGTGAGGAAATGCAGCATGGGAAAAGGGTATTCCAAATCAGGTGTCTGGAATCCTGTCAGTGTCTCTGCTTGGTGCCTTGGAAAGGAAACTGAGTTTGTGGTAAAAGGAAGGCCCAAGTTCTGGTTCAGCCACTTACTGAGTCTGTGACTTTGGATGAGTTACTTCTCTCTGGGCTTCAGTTCTTTCATTTGTAAAATGAGGAGGGTTAGACTAGATGAACACTGAAGTCCCTACTAGCTCTAATTCTACTAATAATCCCAATCTATGATCAAGTTATCTAACACAATTAAAAAAAGTTTTATCATTAATCAATCTTCTTTTTGGCAAGAGCTATTTTAACAGTATACTTGTTCCTGTGAAACAGGATATAGGGATAGAAACAAAATGGCAAAAAGGGAGAATAAACTGAGTCATTGATAGAGTTAGAAAGATGAGCATGGCAGCATAATTATATCAGTTCCCACGAAATTTCAATTTTTAACAGGTGCCCAGCCCCACTAGTTTTGGTGGTGGTGGTGTTATTATTCGAAGGATAGGTAGATAAGGAGGTGGTCCAAACCTATGGTTTCCATCATTGAAATATTAGAGAAATCCCTCCCACCCAGTGATTCAGATGAGCAACTAATCTGTTATTTATCACCTCAGAGAGTTGCTTGGAGCAGAAATGTTGTGACCTGCTTGGGGATACATATGACATAGGATCAATAAGATTTTGAAGTAGGAGGGACCTTAAAGGTCATTGAATCTATCCTTGTCATTTTACAGATGAGAAAACTGAGGTTGAGAGGGGTGAGTAATGTACTCTGAGTTTTAGAACTAGAAAGCATCTAAGGCAGACTTTGAGTTTAAGTTTTTCTGACTTCAAGGCCAGCTCTCTCTCTACTATACTATACTGCCACTTTGTTGTTGTTGAATTTTTTCAGTCATGTCTGACTCTTTGTGACACTATTTGGTGTTTTCTTGGCATAGATACTGGAATGGTTTACCATTTCCTTCTCCAGGTCTTTTTAAATTTAAAAAGACTGAGGCAAATAAGGTTAAGTGACTTGCTTGGGGTCACACAACTAGTAAGTGTCTGAGGTTGAATTTGAACTTGGGTCCTTCTGGTGTTGGTGCTCTATCCACTGTACCCCCTAGCTGCCCTATACTGCCACTTAGCCCGTGATAGTTCCTAGAATGGAACATCTCTCCAATAACATTGGCACGATATGTCTAGGCTTTCCTTTTCATTTGGCTCTTCTATAGCCTTGCTTTATTTACTGTATTTCTTGACTATTAAAACAATGGTACTTACTAAATAAAAACTCAGATTCCCCATTTTGACACTCCAAATTCAACACAATCTGGCACTAACCCACATTTCAATGTTATCTGTTACAATACTCCAACATGAAACCTCTGAACCTATTTGACACCCAAACTGTACTTCTTGACTTTCTCTCAGCTTTCCATGTTCCTTCCGATCCCCGAGTTTTGAATCATGCTACTTAATAAACTCCAGTGGCTTCCTATTACCTCCAGGAGCAATTACAAAATGCTCTACTTGGCATTCCAGGTCCTCCATAACCTAGCCCCTCTGACCTTTGGAGTCTTCTTGAATTTTACTCCCCAACATGTACTCGTCCATCTAATGACACTGTCCTCATAGCTGTTCCACAAACAAGACACTCCATCTCTCAGCTCTGGGCATTCCTTCTGACTGCTTTCCATGCCTAGAAAGTTCTTCCTCCTACATTCCAACTATTGACTTCCCTGGTTTCCTTTAAGTGCCAACTAAAATCTCACAGTCTATAGGAAACCTTTACTGACCACTCTTGAATTTAATACCTTCCTTTTGTTGATTATTTCCTATTTATCCTGTATCTAGATTGCTTTGTATATATTTATTTGCATGTTGTCTCTCCCATTAGATTATAAGCTCCTTGAGGGCAGGGATTATCTATTGCCTCTTTTTGTACCCCAGCAATTTAATATGGTGCCTGGCACATAGTAGTTGCTTAATAAATATTGATCAATTGTTTATTTGTTCTGGAATGTTTTCCCCTTTCATACCCTCCCATTCCTATTAATCACTATCCTAACTCTTCTTTAAGTATTATTATTAAGTCATAATAACTCACATTTCTATTATACTTTAAGGTTTACAAAGCATTTTAATCACAACAGCCTTATGGTAGGTAGTGGAAGCACTATTATTCCAATTTTATGGAATTGAGGTTTAGAGATAATAAGTAAGTTACCTACAGTCATAAAGCTAATATCAAAGACAGTGTTAGAAATGAGTCCTAATTTCAAGTCCAGTGTTCCTTTTTTTTTTTTGACTAAGCAATGGGATTAAGTGACTTGCCCAGGGTCACACAGCTAGTGTTATGTGTCTGAGGCCAGATTTGAACTCAGGTCCTCCTGAATCCAGGGAGACACCTAGCTGTCCCTCCAGTGTTCTTTCTAAAACAGACCACACTGCCTCTCTAAATGCCACTTACGTCAAGAAGTTTTCTCTGTTCTACCCAAGTTGAATGTGGTTTCTCCCTGTATTGGACTCTTGTGGTTTAGACCAATTCCCTGGAGGAATAGGATATACTACCCATTCTGGATCAAATAAGGGTAGAGAGTTTTAAAAGAGGTGGGCAGTGCTGAGTGGGTGCTGCAGAGGAGGATTCAGGGACAATATTAGGGAACTGGGCAACTGGAGGAAGAGAGTAAGTGGACAAAAAAGAGAGCAACTGAAAGGAAGAGTGGAGAGGTGGAAATGGGACAGCACACAAACTTCACTAATAATGACTATGTTATTTAATATGACTGGGTTCTTCCTGATGCATAGCCATCCTTTTATGGTTTTCTGATTAACTCTATACAACACTTCCCACAGTGTCAGTTCCAAAACTTCTCATTGTTTGTTCCCTCTTCTTCTCAATTCTATGCCTTAAATTCTCTCCATATCACCCTCTTCCACCCCAATTCTCCCCTCCTTTACTTCAGTCTTACAAGAAGAGGTGGTTACTCTTCTTGAAACAATCAACTCTTCTCTCTTAAGTTCTTCATTCCATTCCTTTCCAACTTTTTCAAGAACTTGTCCTTTCAATCATCTCATATTTTCTAATGGTCAATCTCTATTTATCCACTGGTTTCTTAATTCCACAAACATACTCCTACTCCTCTATCTTAAAACAAAACAAAATGTCTTCATTTGACCTTTCTAACTCTCTTCTTTCACTGTCTTATTCCTAGAAGAAGTTGTCTATACTTCCTCCCTCCACTTCTCAACATCCCACTCATTTCTCAACCCCTTGCAATCTGGTGTCTGGACCTATTACTTGACTGAAATTGCTCTCTCCAAGGATCTCTCAAATGCTAAACCCAATAACTCTTTCTAGCTTCTCATCTTTCTTAACCATTCTGCTACATTTGACACTGTTGACCACCCTCTCCTACTGAATCTCTCTCTCTTCTCAGAGTACTTATGACAATGCCCTTCTTCACTGACTGATATTTTTCAGTCTCTTTACTGGATCATCATCCATGTCCTATCTCCTTTGCTTGGGTATACCTCGGAACTCTCCCTTAGATTCTGTTCTCTGTCTATATTCTCTGTCTTTTTTATCTCATCTACTCTCATGTCTTTTTTTCTTTTGATGAGCAATTGGGGTTAAGTGACTTGCCTAGAGTCACACAGCTAGTGAGTGTTATGTGTCTGAGGTTAGATTTGAACTCAGGTCCTCCTGACTCTAGGGTCGGAGCTCTATCCACTGTGCTACATAGTTGCCCCCTCCTCTCATGTCTTAATTAGCATCTTTATGTACATGGCTTCTAAACTTGCATGTTTCTCTTGAGCCCCAGTCCCAAATCACCAGCTGCCTGCTCCACATTTCTACCTTGATGTCCCATTTGTTCAGTTGTTTTTCAATTATGTCTGACTCTCTGTGACCCCTTTTGGGGTTTTCTTGGTAAAGATACTGGAGTGGCTTGCTATTTCCTTCTCCAGCTAATTTTATAGATGATGAAACTGAAACAAATAGGCTTAAGTGTCTTGCCCTGGCTCACGCAGCTAGTAAGTATCTGAGGCCAGATTTGAACTCATGAAGACGAGAATTCCTGATTCCAAGCCACTGTACCACCTAGGTGCCCTTAGATGTTTCATAGGCAGCTGAAAGTCAGCCTATACAAACTGGAATTCATTAACTTCCTCCCCTCTTCCAAACTACCCTGTTCTTTTTAAGGGCACTACCATTCTTTTAGAAACCCAAATTTGGAACATTGGAGTCATTTTCAATTCTTCATTCTCTCACCCCACAGATCTAATCAATGGAATCCCTTCCCTCTAAATATGGCCACCACCCTAATTCAGGCTTTCATCACCTTTCACTTGAACCTTTGCAATAACCTCATACTTGATCTTCCTACATCATCTCATTCCTCTCTAATCCATCATGAACACAACTGCCAAAATGATATTCTTAAAGCACAGGTCTGACCATCTCACTTTCTTCTTCAAGATGATTCAGCAACTACCTCTCAATAAAATACATATCTCTCTTTGTTAAAAAAAAACTGTGTTAAAAACCCTTCACAATTTAACTCAAGCCTAACTTTCTGAACTGATTTCACATTATTCTCCATCATATACTTTATATTTTCACCATTCTGGACTACTTACAGTTTCTTGCATACTATATTTCATTTCCCATCTCCATGACTTTGCACAGGCTGTCTCCCATGTCTGAAAAGTTCTCTCTCTTCACCTCTGTCCATTTGAAACTCTAGCTCCTAGGCTCAACTCAAGTGCTACCTCCTATATGAGGCCTTTCCTGACTGTGCTAACACTAGTATTCTCTCTGATTTCCTTGAAATTGCTTTGTATTTATTTTTTATTTATTTTATACTTACTTCTGAATACATGTTGATTCCCACCAACCCAAAGAAAGTTTCTTAAGAGCAGGGACTGTTTCATTTTTATCTTTGGATCTCTGTGCCTAGTACAGTGCTAGGTACCCAGTAAATGCTTAGGAAATGCTTATTGATGGGGTTACCTCTCACATAGGAGTATTGGTGCTTTCTAGAATACTAGCTATTCTTGATAAGGTTCAGGTCACTAGGTTGAAATGACATGTATCTTAGTGTATAGAAAGAATATATGACTGATGTACTACTTTTGTGGTTAAAACATCTGAGAGAATGGAAGAGGTTCCATATGATGGGAGAAGGGCAATGATCATCTTGATTTTTTTTTAAAAAAGGATGCAATAGGCCACTGATTTTTGCTTGTATTCCTAGGAAGATTCTAGAACTTATTATTAAAAAAATAATTTATGAACTAGAAAAGGAAGTAGTCATCACAAAAAGCCAGCATGGTTTCACCAAGAACAAATCATGCCAGATTAGCTTTATTTACTTTTTTTCCCTTTGGATAGAGTCATTAGATTGAATGCCACATTTTAGGAAAGACATTGACAAGCTTCCTGGGTATCTCCAAACCATCCACCTGCTGCTTTTTGGCCATTATCCCCATATCCTTCCTACTAAAATGTGGACTCCATTTCTGGAACTCCCCTGGGATCTGACAGGTGGGCTTTCATCTTATTCTCAGACATCACCTCATTTCTCACAAAGCTGCACCATTTTGGACTTCATTGGCTTCTCTACCATGCTCTCAGTAAACTCATCATTGGGAAAACTCATCATCTTGCAAGAGCTGATTAGTTTGTGGTACTCATATCTCATCTTTCCAAAGAACTTTGGGATTGATTGTGTGACATGGAAGACACTGGCAAAGGACTAAGAAGGTGCTGTATTCTATGAGCAAAGTAGAATTGCAATAGCTCAAAGGAAATGTAAGATGTGAAAATTTAGAGATATCTTCACTTCAAATGTTCATATGGACTATTTGTGCTGACCTGTGGTAGTGCTTTCTGACCTCATATGGGTCTGATCGGCCACAGCTGGACACATTGTCACTCCAACATAGTGAGGTCATTTTGGCCCTCTTGGAGATTGAAGAACACCAACCAACTCATACCTCATCAGTACCTTCTGCTCCTTTGAGCAGAGGGTGGAGTTATGAACTCAGAAACCTCTAATTAAGAAGAGGAGACAGGATAGATATCTCATTTCCCACCCAATTGTACTAATTTTAGACTTCTGTGCTTTCTCAAGCAGTACTCATTTTGGATTTCGTTGACTTCTCCATCATGCCCCAATAGTTGAAATCTCTCCTTTCTTTTAGTTTTCTTTTCTGTGTGGTCTTCCCCCTTATATTCTAAGCTTCTTGAGGGCAAGGATTATCTTTCTTTTTAGTATTTGTATTACCTTCAGGGCTCCCTATTCCTTCTAGGATAAATAGTTACTCCTCATCTTGGCATTTAAGTTGCTTCACCATCTGGTTCTAGTCATTCTAAGTTGCAACCAAGCTGGCCTGTTTTCTATTCTCTAAACTCAGCATTCCATCATCTCCTGCCCCTACTTTTGTATAGGCTGGCTTCCTGGAATGAAATTCACTGAGCATCTTGCCTCCACCTCTTAGAATATGTAGCTTCCTTCAAGGCTCAGCTGGGATACCCCTACCTATAGAAAATTTACAGATCTGACTTTTGCTAATATTCTCTCCATCCTTCCTCAAATTATTGTGCATATATAATATACTTATCTATTTTAATGTATCATTTCACCACCCACCCCTCCTTATAAAATATCAGTCACTTGAGAGCAAAAGCTCTGTGTGTTTGTGTGTGTGTGTGTCTGTCTGTGTGTGTTGTCTTTGTAATCACAGATGCTAGTATACTGCCTTGTACCTAGTAAGTGATAAATAAATGCTTGTTAGATGGATTAGAGAAATCTGCTAAAGAGATGGGATCATGGATGTCCCACGGGCACATCTCCCTCCCTATCTCTTTGGGATTGTGCCTAGATTACCTGTATTCTCAATTAATCAATCAACATTCATGAAGTACCTACTATGTGCCAGCACTACTCTTCCCACTCACCAACCAGAGTCCCCTCAAGGACCCCAATAATGATGCAGTGAAAACATAAATGGACTCATTGTGAGGAAAATGTGCTTCCAGTCCTGGCTTTGTCAGTAACTAATTAAATAATTCTTAATTATATTTATGAGTAGAGGGGACCAGTGAACCAAAAATGAATAATACAAAAAAGTATATTAATGTTTGTAATACGCTAGGTAATTTCTAACAGATTTTACTTTCCTAATTACATTTTTCTTAGGCGAATATTGAAATGTCTTTAATGCATTTGCCTGTAGCATGAAAAGAACATCAGACAGGGAGTGACGTGTAGTAAATAGGTAACCTGACACCCAAGCTGTATGACCACAGGCAAGTTGGTTTATTTTCCCGAGACTCCATTTTGTTGGTCAAATGGGAATAACAATACCTGCCCTCCTGGCCTCTCAAGGTTATAAAACCGACATGAAATAATAAATGTGAAAGTATAACTTTCCAAAGTGTAAGTTCTATAGGATTGTAAACTGTGACTTCTATTATTAATATTACTTTAGGTTCTGCCCAAGCAGGCAATCATCTGCTCCATGCTTAATGATTTGTTCTGGCAAAGAATCAGGGTACAATAGTGAATAGACAGTTGGCCTTTGAGTGATGAAGACTTGAGTTCAAGTTCTATCTCTGACACTTACTGGCTATATACCCTGGACACACCCTCTCAGGCAATTTTTTAAGACCATAAGTCATTGAGTAGGTGCTCGTCTGTGCTGGTAGATGGACTTTTGTACCTGAAGTTCCTTATACCTATGAAATCATAGATAAAATTTAAGAAAAAAAATGCTTTTGTTATAGAAAGCCAGACCCTGATAGCCAATCTTTTGGCAATAAACCTTTCCATCCTTCATTGGGTCATAGATCTAGAGCTTGAAGGGGTGTCATAGGTTATTTAGGGCAAGCCCTTCATTTTACAGATGAAGAAATTGAGACTGGATTGTTTAACTGACTTGTCAAAAACTACATACATAGTAAACATTAGAGATGGGATTTGAAGCTGGGCCCACTGATCTTATAACCCATGCTCTTTCCACTTCATTCTAGCCGTTTATGAATGAACATGGTATGGTGCTAAGCTGGTCCTTGGATGACAGAGTCCATCAATAGTCACGTACTCAAAGCCTTCCCAGTAGTACAAAGCATAATGCTAATTGTGATGGCTATTATATCTGGGGTGGTTAGGATTTCTCAAAGAAAACCAGGTGAATGTTTTCTATACCTTCTGAAAGAAACAATTTTACTGCTGGGGTTTATTTTAGAGCAAAACCATAGGTGGGAGAGGAGGAAAGGAAGGTGAAGGAGGATCTTGGATTGAAAAATTGGAGAAGGGGAGGCTTTTTTCCCATTTCTCATTAGGCACTGGGAATGGAAAACAAAGCCCCCTCTCTCCCCCTCCTCTTTGTGTCTTTCATTATTATCTTAAATGGCACACACACAGTGTTGTAAAAGAAGAGATTACACGCTCCCCAGCTGACACATTTCACAGTTGGAAATAGATTCAAAAACTGTTCTCAACTAACAAACTGACAGCCTTAGCCCTCCCCTCACCCTTCACTTACTCCCCAAAGACAGGCATAAAGAGGGAGAGGACCACATCTGATTGGCCATCATCCATTGATTACACACTGGTAGATTTGGGGTTTGTTTTTTAATCACTGACTGGAGAGGGAGAGTCTCCCCCCCCAACTCCCCACTCCCCATTCCCTCCTAAATCACAGATTGGATATCAGAGAGATGTAGACAAGCTGTTAAGGGTAGGAACATTGGAAAAAGAGCTTCTCCCACTACCTCTGAATAGCCTTGGAGTTTATAAATGGTCATGTCCTTCTTCACAAAAAGGTAAAACCTACAGGCTCACAAATTTCCAACTGATATTTATCATCTTTAACATCCTTAAAAGAAGGAAAGAGACAGGAGAGGTGAGCAAAAGACACATACACACACACACACACAGATGCACTATCAGGTGTGGTAATAAAAGGCCTGGAGAAGTCTGAATCATTCTTTCAGAATCACAGCAAACCTTGGGTCCCAGGCAGCTCTTCCAAGTATGAGAGGACTACAGGCCTCTCAAAGGAACACCAGTGTCATTCGTGGACAACATCATCTTCAGTCACCCCAGGCACTCAGGGAAACATGGAGAAGGCCTTCAGAAAAAAAAAAATTGGAAGAAGTTTGGCATCACACCTGAATTTTATGTCTCTTTTCCTTGTCTATAATGCTTCCTATCACTTCAGATGCTCATGTTCTCTCCCTCCTGACCCATTTACAGCCCACTCTCGAGAATGGTTATAAAACTCATTTCCTATGAAACATAAGGGACAGACATAATTACAGAACATTAGAACTGGAAGGATCTTTGAGTCTGATCTAGTCTAACACTTTCTTTTTATAGGGAGAGAATGATGACTTAAAGTGGATATTCTTCACCTTTTTTGGTCATTGACCCCTTTGATAGTCTAGTGAAGCCTATAGGTCCTTTCTCAGAATAATATTTTTAAATGCATAAAATAAAATACATAGGATTGCAAGGGAAATCAATTATACTGAAATTAAGATGATTGTTTCCCTATCCAAGTTCACAGACCCCAGTTTAAGAATCCCTACCTGAAAGCATAGCCCCTCACAAGAGTATTTATGTTTACACAAGGATCAATGCACAGTTAGAAATAACTGTGTTCCAACAGTGTGATTTTAGTAAATAGTCAAAAAGCACAAAAAAAGTCTTCTGAGACCTCTAAATCTGTCCCTCGTAGATGAGTCACATAATCTGTTTCCTCATGAGACCAAGTCTAACAATTGCCCACATGGCTTAACTAAAAGCAGGTCATAGTGAGGGGTGCTTGACCTCTCCAGTGCTCACACATCCGTTCCTCATGATGTAAAGGTGACACTGATGGAAAGATCTCCAGACTTGGGATTCCAGGAGAGCTGGATTCAAAGCCTGGCTCTTCCACTTATGAACTATGTAACCAGCAGCTGTGCAAATTGTTTAAATCCTCTGAGTTTCTGTTTCCTCATCTGTAAAATGGAAATTATACTATCTAACCTGTTTACCTCACAGGATTGCTGTGACAATCAATGAGGTGTGGCATGGTTGATCACAGGATCATATATTACAAGCTATAAGGAACTTAGAAGTCATCTGGTCCAACACCCTCATTTTATAGATGAAAAGCAGAGTGATTTGCCCAAAGATATATAGGTAGTTGGGAGCAAGGCCTCTAACTCCAAAGCCAGTGGTTTTCACACTTCATCATGTTGCCTCAACTATAACAGAAACCCTAGAATCAGTTAGAATGCCCAGGTTCAAATCCTAGAGTTGCCACAAACTAGTTGTATGGTCTAGATCTAGGACAATTCATTTAACTTTTTTTTTCCTTAGGCAATTGGGGTTAAGTGACTTACCCAGGGTCACACAGCTAGTAAGTGTAAAGTGTTTGGTCTGAGGCTGGATTTGAACTCAGGTCCTCCTGACTTCAGGGTCAGTGCTTTATCCACTGTGCCACCTAGCTGCCCCTCATTTCACTTTTCTGAAGGTCATCTGTAAAATGAGGGTGGTGGATGGTTTGCACCAGACTAAATGACTCTTTTGGTGATATTTTTTTTTTTGGTCTTAATCTATGAATTCATGGAATCAACTCTCTCTCCCATGCCCAATTCTTCTGCAATGTGTAGTCTCAAAGAGCTGTCAGAGGCACTAAAGGCCCAAGTGACTTGCCCCAGGCAACAGATACAGAATGTGTCACTGGTTGCAACTGAACCTAGGTATTTCTGATTCCAAGGTCACCTCATTCTCCCCTGGCATATTGTTTCTCATACATCCTCTGAGTTCTAAAATTGTATAGCATAAGGAATCGAGTACCATTTTAAAGCTGTGAAGTCTTACGTACATATGAAATATTACTCTGATCAGCTATTCAAACCCCCTCACATTACAGATGAGGAAATGAACATCCAGCAAAGTTGAAGGACTTACCCAAGGTAACATAGCTACTCAGTAGCAGATCTAAGATTCCAGACTTGAAGTCTGGCATTCCTTTCGTGTTATTCCACAAATGCATGAAACATATTTCAGTATTAGCCTAAGAAAAATGTAATTGGGAAAGAAAAATCTGTTAGCAATTAAATAATGTATTCAAACATTAATTTATGGGCTTTTGGATTATGCTTTTTTTAAACCACTGTTCCTCTCTATTAATATGTATAATTAAGAGTTCACTAATGTCTTCAGCTTAGCTACTTTCCAAAGAAAATAGCTTAAAAAAAAACTGTACACTTAGCATAAAGTAAAGGGTGGGAGGTGGACTGAGGGCATAATTATGTATGTAGAGAGGAACACTTAAAAAATCCTCTACTTCCAGTGTAGGGCATCCTATATAATGAAAACCCTCTGAGAGCAACATCCCTAAGCAACTTCCTAACAGTATGCAAGAATAGAACAAGTCAGGAGAAAAAGAAAGAGTTAGGCAATGGTTATAATTATGGCACTGGTAAAGAAAGGCTTAGCTACAAGAGGGCAAATGAGTCAGCAGCAATTATCAGCAATAAAACTGTCTGCCTTGAGGTGTTTCCTGATTTTTTGCTTATTTTAGGAAAACAAAATCAATGCTCAAAGCATGCCTGGAAACTACAATAGCTGGAACAAAGTTAAAATGCATAAGAATGATCACATAACTCTTATTTCTAAACAAAAGTAGATTATGAAATAGATGATCTTAGTGGGCTATTTTTTTTTAATCCTCCAGTGATGTCTTTAAGAATGCTGGCACACTTCCATTTGGATCATTATTAATCAATGCAGTCAATGTCTGTTCAGTAATTTTACTTGTTCATTCATTCACACATTCACTCACTCACTCATTCATTCATTCATGAATTCATTTAACCAGCATGTAGAGATAACCTCAGTGGTAGTAAATTTATGTTTTTAAGAAACATCAAAATTAAACTCCACATTTATTAAGTACCTACTATGTATATTAGGTGCTATGGATGTAAAGATGAAAAATGATATAGTCCCTGCCCTCATGTTTTATACAATCTCATAGGAAAGACTATATGTATGTATATATATACATACACATATACATATACGCACAAATTAAGTATAATACAAGGCTTAACTAAAAGAAATAAACAACACTGGCATTACAGACTCTGAAGCAGGACAGTATAGCATTTCTTTCTCATTCATACAACAAATATTTACTGTATATGCCATATGCTAGACCCTATGGAAGAAATAAGATAATTGCACAAGCTCAGTATTTTGAAGCTAGAATGAACATACACTATCTAGTTCAACCAGAAAGAATTCCTTTTACAATATTTAACTTCTACTTGAGGTCATCTAGACTCTATTTGACAACTTCTGGGGAAGACAGACCTGTTAACTCCCAAGGCAGCCCATTCCACTCCTGGATAGCTCATATTGTTGGGAGATTTTTCTTGAGAGCAAAGTGAAATGTGCCTCTCTACAGCTTCCACACATTGTTCCTGGTCCTGCCTTCTGGGACCAAGCAGGAAAGAAAATGATATTCCTCTCCCACATGATCACCCTTCAGATATTTGAAAAGGGCTCTCATTTCCTCCCCAAGTCTTCTCATCTTCAGGCAAAATAATCTCAATATATTGAATTGATCTTCACATGGTATAAGAATCCAGTCCCTTCATTATTCTGATCACTTTCTTCTAGATATCTACAGATAGGCTGTAACTGTCCTAAAATTTGGTACCCAAGACTGAACAAAATAGTCATTATCTATCTCAAGCTGTTGATTCCTTTTAATTCTACAGTGCATTAAAACCACGGATTTTTTTTCATAAGAACTGCTGTCTATTTAAGCCTCCCCATCCTATTCTTTTCACTTTGATTTTTTAGAGTTCATGTGTAGAATTTTACATTTCATCATATTAAATTGTATACTGTAATACTCCATCTAACATTCATGCCTGTTGAACTCTTGAGATCATGAAACTCTCATCCAGCATGATAGCCATCTCTCTCAGTTTTGTGTCATCTTCATATTTGAGAAATCTGCCATCAATGCTCCATCTCAGTCACATATAAAATAACAACAACTGTTGAACACTACAAGAGCCAAGGATAGACACCTAGGGCACTACACTGGAGCTCTGCTTCCTCTAAGCTGACATTTATCCATTTATGATTGCTCATTTAATTCATAGATTTAACTAATTTGAAATCCACCTAATTATACAATCTCTTATCCCATATCTATTCATTTCAAACAAAGACATGAGACATTCTGTCAAATATTGTTGCAATACATATGTATTATATCTACAATATACCCCAATTTACCAGTCTAGTTACCCTGTTCAGAAAAGAAAAAGAGTTTGGCTCTCATTTCTTTCTAGATGTGAGGTGGTAATCATAACAAGATGTCAGGGAATGATAGGGATTAGAGGGAAAGGACCTTTTGGAGCCCTGGAAGTCACATTACCTCATTTACCTACCCATTCTAAGATCTGGGACTATTTCTTCCTTCCTTCCTTCTTTTTTTCCTTCCTTCCTTCCTTCCTTCTTTTTTTCCTTCCTTCCTTCCTTCCTTTCTT